>NW_006958722.1:0-12021 GCF_000164805.1 Carlito syrichta
CAAACCAATAAAACAGAATAGAGGACCCCAAAACCCATACACCTACGTATGGGGTGATAATGTTGTACTGCAATACAGTGAGAGGAAATTGCCTATTAAATAAATAGGTATTTATGCAGAAGAAAATGAAAATATACTTCTATCTCACTTCATATACAAAAATTAATTTCATAAGATAAACCTAATACAAATAACAAAACAATAAAATGTCTTACAATAGTATGGAAGAATATCTTTATGATCTTAAGACAAGACAAAAAGAATGATAACCATTTAAATATACAGATAAACTTGCCAATATTAAAATTAAAGTCTCTATTGTCAAAAGACACGTTTAAGAAACTGAACTTGAAACTCCAGAGTGGGAGAAGATGTTTGAATCTCATGAACAAAGGAGGAACTCATCTTGTAATAATCAAAAACTCTAACAGATGAAAAAGAATATTGAAGAAAAAAATCAATGGCAATCTTATAGATAAGTAGATAAAAACATTCCATTCAGAATGGCAAGCAAATATATGCAAAGATGCTCAATCTCATTTAAAAATCCTGACCAAGACCATAATGTGATACCAGTAACACCATACCAGATTGGAACAAATTAGAAAGATTGACACACCACGAATGCAGACAGAGACCACCATCAACACTCACATACAATTCTTGATGTAGTTACTATGGAAAACAATTTGGCACTTTCAATGAAATTGAATAGACACATATTCTTAACATAGAGAAACTTGGGCGCACAAGTACACCAGGAGAAATTATATAAACGTATTCACAGCGGCAGTGATGATAATATCCTCAAACTGGAGTACACTCAATCATGAAAAGTAGAATGTTGAAATTAATTGTGGGATATTCAGATATATAAAATACAATAAAATAAATGAATATCCAGGTAGAAATTTTGTTGAGCAGTAAAAAGATAAAGATGAATAAAGTAAATTGTATACATATACTACAAATCTGCTTATATGTTTTAAAAAAGACTAAACAAAATACATAGTTTATAGAAGCTTACTTTGATGACAAATTTGCAATATGAAATGAGAAAATGTCATAGTGGTGAACTGTAAGTGGATAAAAGTTTTGCCTGGGAAGAAGTACATAGGAAGCTTTTTTGGTAAGGTGTTAGATACCTAAGTCTTACTAATACATATGCTTAATTTTAATAATTTATTAAATTATACATTTAGTTTAAATCACTTCTGTATATTATACTTTTTAAAGTTTAAAGTACAAGAGCTTGTCTTAACAAAAAGTTTTAGAAGTAGTTGGAATACTTTCTGCAAAACCCAAAGTTGATTGCCAAGCTTATTCCAAGTTAGACAATAAAGTCCATGTAATTAATTGTAGTGAGCGATAAGATTGTAGACAAGGAACATGAATTCAACCAAAGTAAACAAGTCATGAATTCTCATCAGTCTATAAAACAAAACTGCAATTTGTATAAAGTGGGAGCTCATAAATAAGGAATGCAGCATTAAAAGGTATAGCTAGATGAATGTAACAGAGGATTGTGAGACAAAAATAGCTGCATTTCTTCCTGAACAAGCATTAAATAATTTATGTGAAGTATGCATTTTAAACAGATAAATGGAAAAGACAAATTCAAATATGTGACCAAACAGGCTGGTAGCATGTTTGATATACTTTTCCTCCTTGTAAGCTTTATACCTGGGAAACGCCTTCATGAACATTGTCCTGTTTCAAGAGTGGGTAAACACATGTATTATTTTGCCCTGTACCAATTATATATTTCTATTGTTCTTTGCAGTAACACTTATTTTTAAATCAGCTCTATGAGTACTTTTTTGCATGATAAAATTCTAAAAGTAGATAGATAGCGAGTATCAACATCTTTTAGTTCAGCAAATAAGTTTAACAAATAACAAAAAAGTTTAACAAATAAGACCAAAAAGAATTATATGCTCAGGTTGCTTAAATAACTTGATACTATTTTTCAATCTTTTAGTACTAAATAATAAAATAGTGGGTTAGGAACAATATAATTTGTTAGCACTGATACTAACAAAAATATTTTGAAGAAATTATTGATGGTCCAAGATTTAAAAAGAGAGTGGAGACACTGACTCTGAAATCCCAAACAATATAAAAATGGCTTCTACTCAAGAGCCTGAAAAGTAAAGGCATTTTAAAAAATTTATAGATTCAGTGGGTACAAGTGCAGATCTGTTACATGGGCATACAACATGACGGTGAGGTTTGGGTTTCTATGAAACCCATCACCCAAATAGTGAGCATAGCACCCAGTATGTAATTTTACAGCCCTTGAACCCCTTCCTCCCTTCTCTCTTTAGGAGTTTCTAGTATCTCTAGGTCTCACCATAATACATGTGTGTACCTAGTGCTAAGCTCCCACTTAGAAGGAGAATATGTGGTATTCGGTTGTCTGTTTGTGTGTTAATTCATTTAGAATAAAGATCTCCAGCTTCATTCAAAGGAGTATAAATTATGCTACCTAGAAGACACCTGCACTTGTATGTTTATCTCAGCACTATTCACAATAACAAAAATATAGAAGGCATTTTTTTTAAACCTCAATGCTGCTATGTAGTAGGTTCCCCGTGATATTGAGTCAAGTTGTAGGTGTTAATTTTGCTGCTAAGCTAAGGTAGGTATTTAATTTGATTACAATTCAATGACCTTGTGACCAGTGACCAGTGTCTATGAGAAGGAGTCATAAAGTTCATTTCTAACCAGCTTCCTATATGAATAGAGCATGAAGGAAAGTGTGATTTACATGGAGAAGCCAAAGTTTTGCTTACAAGTTTCAGAAAACAGTAAAATCAAAACCATGTTTTGTTTATTTAAATGCTATGAAATCTATACATGGTAAGAAACACTGAGCTATTTTTGCATGATGCATTAGTTTTTTTTTTCCAGGAATTTTAATCTTACCTTTTCATAATTCCTTTCTCTCAGTATTTTAACACATGCATATTCCAAATGACCCCAACCATCCCCCACTCCCAACACAAAAATATGATTTTTCCCTGCTATTGCCTTTTAATTTTTGGCTGCAGTTTACATCTCTCTTCAATTGCTCTTTTCTGCTTCTGAGAAAATGAGAACGAGAACTATGCCTTCATTGATAACGACTAAGTATGTTGACCATTTGGTGACTTCCTGGGCATTTGGGCTCTTGATTTCAGTAAAAGTTTGTCATTCTTCCTTGGGGGTCCATTCAACCTTTTCACAATCCAAGTTTGTGTAGGGCTGGCACTTAGCTCCAGTAGTAAGAGTAAGACTCAGGCCCAAACATTGTTTGTTTCAAGAACTAGCAAGTTATTCTAGTTGGCATAATCAGGATGACTCCTAGAACTACTGGAAAAGGATAGCTCTTATTTTTTCTAGGGCAAAACCAGTATATTTACAGCTGATATTTCTGCTGATTTTCTTGTCTGCATTGTATCTACCTAAGACTGAGACCCACACAAAACAAGACAGTGCCAGGAAATAGGCAGACAATATTACTGATGTCATAGTTTCCAGTGATGTGTGAAGCCAAATTTACCACTAAGCTTTCCTGATATATAAAAATTATGTTTTTTAAAATGCTAATTTAATATGAAATTATATCTCTAAATCACAAGGATCCTAAATATTACAGAAAAAATAACTTTTATGATTAACTATTCTTCTTGGTCTGCGGTATGATTATTCTTGTATGATTATTATGCTTTGAGATCTTGATATGTGGTACCATGTGATCATTAACATATTAAATTATCTTTCATTAATGCATAATTATTCATTATAATGGTAAAAGATCTTGCTCTGAAAAGTGATAGTTGTCCTTGTATAGAAATCATAATGAAATATTTAATAAGTAATAAAAATAAAGGTAAAATAAAAATTAAATATTTCATATAATAATTGTTGAATCTTAAAATAAGGAAATAATTCAAATTTTAAAATGGAGAATTTTTAAAGTATATAGTTTGTGAAATATTTTTTTTAAATCTCTTTATTATACAGGTTGACTATTCAAACCATACATACAAAAATAAAAATAAAGCCTCATAAGTAAAATTTTGTGACATATAGAACAACATAAAACCCTAAAACTTTAAGTTTGTCTCTGTTTATAATGAAGATATATTTGCAAAATGAACTCTGGATTGATATTATGCTAAAACATATCTGAGTTTACAAAAGCTAGAAAAATTGTTTTCATTCCAAGGGAAGAGAATTACAGAAGTAAGCTAGCTGAGGCCACTTGGTGGTAGTTATAATAACTGAATTAAATTCTAAATTTGATTTAGGGAAAATAATCATCTGGGAAAAAAGTTATTTCAGAATAATTAATAAGCATCCACCTCCAGACAAGATACTGGGGCTAAGTGTAGGTTAAATTTGACTTGGTAAATAAATTTGGGCTCTGCCCTCCCACCCCTAATTTACTGTCAGATGAGGGAAATTTTTAATAATAATAAATTCACCTTGACATGTGAAAAATGTGATTAATAATGATAATAAGGAACAAAAAGTGGGACAGGGTAGATAAGAAAAGTCTTTGGCATAGGTTACAGTTAAAGTGTGATCTGAAAAATGAGAACATGGTTGAAGACTATGGATTCAGAGCAGTTCATGGAGAAAAGACAGATATGTGTGGGGACACTGCATTATAGGGAATGAAGTACTGAAAAGCTCTCAGCAAAGTTAAACATGATGAGTTAGGAAAAAAACTAGCACATGTTTATATGTAGAATGGAGTAGAGGTAAGATGAAGGATTGTGTGGGCTGAGATAAAAGTTTGAACATCACTGCATGATATAAGTAAATAATGAGAAGATTAGCATTAAGAAACATACTTCTTTAAGACTTGTACAGAGTTACTTTTACATTAAACAATATGCAATATTCTAATTTCCTTCAGACAGTAGTTTCTTTGATTATTTTTATTCAGCAGAGCAAGAATGAGTATATCAACATACTCATATCTAATAATTTCTATTAGACATATAGATTACTGTCTATTATAAAATTCAGCGTTATAAAATGAATATATTTGCATAGAATACAAAACATTAAATTTTATTCATATAAAACAGATTATAATCCATAACATATCATTGGTGAATGAAAATATTCATTCAGTTTATTTGAATAAAGAAGAAACATCAGAATTTGCTAATTGAGTGTACTTATTTAATTTACTTTAATTGCCACCTTTGACTTCATCACAAGATTTTTTATATTTAAAATTCTATTTTTTTAAATACTATGGTCTGGTCTCATCACTGCAACCTAACTGAAATTACTTTTTTAAAATAGAAAAGAATGGTGGATTGTATGCAGGTCTTCAGGCTATAGTAATTTGAATAGATCAGATAATCTTTTGTATTTCCAAAAAATAAATAAAAACACTAAAACACCACATAGGACTCCAGAGATTCACTAACCCCCAAAATCCAAAGAAGTTATTTGTGAAGAACCACTGCAACTGTAGGTAAGTAAAGCAAGAGTCAGTGGCCTTCTGGTTGGGTCTCACACCACCCCTCACTACTCCTAACCCTAAGCCTGGTTGACATCTAAGGTTTATAAGGGAAGCACTGGATGCAGAAAGCAGCAGATTTGTTCTGAGAGAATAGACTTAGCTTGGCACAGAGTTAGTAAAGGAATCAAATACATTGGGAACTGAGTGGAAAACAACTTCAGCTCTGACAATATGAGTTGCAGTCGCAGTCGCAGGGGTAAGCTGAAAGCAAGTCAGAAATTTAGTGGAAAAAGTCAGAAAATGAGGGCCCAGAAGAGAAGCAAAGCAAAACAAGTTATTCACACATCACTGAAGCTAAAACCAAGCATTGAGAGTGCCTACTGCAATGTCAGTGCAAAGGAATTCCTGAGAACTATCTCAACCCAAATTCAGTTAAATTGGAAGAGGGTGGGAGCCTCAAGTGCTTGAAGTATTTTGTGCAAACCTTGGCTCAAATTATTTGCTGATCTTAAACTATGCAGAAGCAGGAACAGTTCATTAAAAAACGTTTCAAAATAAAACATAAGAATCAAAGCAAAAACTGTTAAAACATGTTAGGAGTTGTGCAACTAAGGGAAACATTCAGTAGATGAAGTTCAAAAATGTTATAAAAATGCTGATGATCAGATTTTAAAATCTACAGTTACTATAATTTCTTGTTAAAGCAAACAAAAAAGTACATCTATATATCATTAAGAAAAAAATTATTCTGACACTTGTTAAAATGGTAAGAAAGACTTTATTGAGAAATATTGGGCTTGATCATGGCCCAAAGGTAATATTTTGAGAGCACAAACTTCAGAGGTACCTGATGAGCACTGAGTTCCAGGCGCACCACCCCTTACCCTGATCCAACCGTGGGATAAAGGATGTAATCAGAAAAGGACAAGGAAGAACTCCAAAGAGATCAGTGGTGAGTTGGGGCTGACACAAACCCCCTCCTCCCCAGCAATCCTCTGAACATCAGACCCACAAAGCTGGACCACGACTGAGAGAGACAAACCCAGACGGAGCCTGGACATCAGTCACAATAGGAGAACCCCATTCCAGGATGGCCTGGCTGGGGCAACCTCGTGAGAGTATACACTTGGGAAAGAGATTATCCTGTACATCCCCAACAGAAATCTTCCTGACCAGAGGAGAGTGGGAGGGGAGGACTGAAGTGCCACCCACCTCCACTGCCCCTCCTCCTTCCCTGCTTCATTCCCTGAGAAGAGAGTGCAAGAGGTGGCTCTACAGGAGAGATCTGATTAGAGAAACAGTTACAGAGCCTGCCACAAGAGGACAAGTTTTTTTGTCTTTTTGTTTTTTGTTTTTTTAACTTTTTTTTTTTTTTTTTTTGAGTTGGAGTCTTACTCTGTCACCCAGACCGGAGTGCAGTGGTCGCTTCCGGCCACCCCAGCCTCTACCTGCTGGGCTCTGGCAATCCTTTCACCTCAGCCTTCCAAGTAGCCGGAATTACAGGCATGCACTACCATGCCCGGCTGATTTTTTTTTTTTTTGATTTATTGTAGAGATGAGGTCTTGTTGTCCAGGCGGGTCTCGAACCCGCAGGCTCAGGCAATCCACTCACCTCAGCCTCCCAAAGGTGCACATTTTAACTTTCAATTATTTTTAATTTAAAAAATTTTCTATTTGTAAATTCATCTATTTTTAAATATTTTTCCTTTGTGCATGAATGTGTATGTAAGGCTTTGACCTGCATCCCCTCCCAAGTTATTTTCTTTTCTTTCTCTGTTTCTTTCTTCTTTTATTTGTTAGTCTCTGTTTATGTGTGTATGTGAATGATTGAGTTCATCTTTTGATTTTGTTGTTTTGCTCTTTTGTTCTTCTGTTTTTTTATATTCATTTTTTACAATTTAAGGGATGTGTCAATATATGTGTGAGGTTCCACCTGAATACCCCCTTTTTTTCTCTCTCTTCTTATTCTCCCCACTTTGGTCTTTTTGTCTTTCTTCTCTATTCACTATGCACTAGGTGTGTATGTGTGTTTAGTTTTCTTGGGGTTTTTCTACTGCTGTGGTTTGTTTTGTCTCACTTAGTTGTAATTGCAGATTGTTTTGTAGTGTGGATTGGTTTCTGCTTTGCATGATCATATAGAGTGGTGGTGGGGAGTGGACCTCAGGGAAAACATGCCACAATAAGTGAACATTTCAATTTGCAAGTAGCATCTGATTCCTAGTACCCCATCCCCCACTTTACTCAGATTTCAAAAACTACAAGAGACAGCAAAACTTCCCATCCAACATACTATTTAAAAATAGAACAAATCCAGAGCCCAGATCAGGGAAGAATGAGGACTGAGCAAACATCAGAAGGGAAAGCCTCTCACACTGACACTGAATAACAGAACTAAAGAAAAAAACAAGAGATCTGTCACAAATGAGGAAAGTCAAAGGAAGACCTCAGGCAATTCCAAGTCTACCAAAGACAAAATTCCTGAGAAATCAGACCTTGGTGCCCAAACAATGGAAGTCAGGAATGACTGGCCCCAGAATATGACAGGGATCAGGGAATAGTTGGAAAGAGTGAAAAAGACTCAAGAAAGACAAGATGCAACATTGAAAGAACTTGTAACAGAGATTCTGGCAATAAAAATTTCAACCAGGAAATAAAAAACAAGATGACAAGCATGGAAAGCAGAATTAATCTAACTGAAGAAAAAATCTCAGAACTTGAAGACCAGAACATGGAATTAACCCGATCTGTAAAAAACATAGAAAGAAGACTTAAAAAGAAAGAACAAAGCCTAGCTGGGCATGGCAGTGCATGCCTGTAGTTCTGGCTACTTAGAAGACTGAGACAGAAGGATTGTCAGAGCTCAGCAGGTTGAGGTTGTGGTGACCAGGAGCATGCCACTGCCCTCCGGTCTGAGTGACAGAGTGAGACTCCAACTCAAAAAAAAGAAAGAAAAACAAAAAAGAAATAACAAAGCCTACAAGAGATGTGTGATTATATCAAGAGGCTGAACCAACACCTGATTGGCACCCCAGGAGAAGAAAGGGAAAATGAGAACAACTTGGAACAAGTATTCCAGGAGGCAGTCCAAGAAAACTTTCCCCATCTCACCAGAAATGTGACCAGTCAAGCACAAAAGATTCAGAGAAACCACACAAGACATCATATGGGAGGATCAACCCCTAGACACATAGTAATTTGCCTACACAAAGTAGGCATAAAAGAAAAAAGAAAAATCCTAAAGGCAATAAGAGAGAAAGGTCAGACTACCTAATGGGGAAAACCAATCAAAATAGCAGCAGACCTATTGGCAGAAACACTACAAGCAAGAAGGGACTGGAGCCCTATATTCAAGCACTCAAAGACAAGTAATTTCAACCAAGAATTTCCCATCCAGCCAAGTTCAGCTTCATCAGTGATGGAGAATTAAAATCCTTCCCAGATATCCAATCCCTAAGAGATTATGCAGCTTCCAGATCAGCTCTACAGGAAACACTTAAAAAGGTATTAAGCACAGAAGAAAGAAAACAAAGAATCACCATACACTTCCCAAGAAAACAGCAGAGCACAGAATCAATAGAGAATATAGCACAACAAGAAACTTGAAAACACATGCATACATTAACCCCAAAGCCAAAACAAAACAAGCAAAGAAAAAAATTTGTAAGAACCTCATGACAGGGAAAGCAATCCCATTCGAATTAGCCTGAATGTGAATGGACAAAATGCACCACTGAAAAGATACACAATAATGGACTGGATAAGAAACCATGACCCTATTATTTGCTGCATCCAGGAGACTCATCTCACTATAAGGGACACACACAGACTCAAAGTTAAAGGATGAAAAATGAGTTTCAAGGCAAATGGAACATAAAAGAAGGGAGGAGTTGCAATCTTAATATCAGACAAAACAACCTTTAAGTTATCAAAAATTTAAAAAGATGCAAAAGGACACTGCATAATGATAAACAATTCAATCCATCAACAAGAAATATCCATCCTAAACTTATATGCACCCAACACAGGAGCAACAGCATTTATAAAGTAACTACTAAATAAACTAAAATATATATATTGACTCAACACTATTATAGCAGAGGACTTGAATACTCCACTGACATCCCTAGATAGATCATCAAGGCAAAAAATCCACAGGGAGATCCAGAACCTAAACTGGATACTTGACCAAATGGACTTAGTAGATACTTACAGATTATTCTACCCAACAAACACAGAATATACATTCAACTCATCACCACATGGAACATACTCCAAGACTGATCACATCCTTGGCCATAAATGAAGCATAAATCATAAGCTTGAAATCTTGCCATGCACATTCTCAGACCACAGTGGAATAAAAATAAATATCAAAACCAACAACATTTCTCCAAAACCCACAAAGACATAGATACTAAACAGCATGATTCTGAACAATGACTAGGTCAACACTGAAAACAGAGAAGAAATTGAAAGGTTCTTGGAAACAAATGAAAATGAAGAAACATCTTACCAAAACCTTTGGATTGCCATGAAATCAGTTCTAAAAGTGGAATTTATTTCTGTATGAGCACACATCAAGAAAATGGAAAGATCTCAAGTGGAAAGCCTAACAAGACACCAAAACACCAACTTTAGCAGAAGAATTCAAATCACAAAATTAAGATCTGAAATACGGAACATAGAAGACAAAAATATTATAGAAAACATCAACAAAACAAAAAGCTGCTTCTTTCAAAGAACTAACAAGATTGATATACCCTTAGCCAGAATAACCAAGAAAAAGAGAGAGAAAGCACAAATAAACATAATCAGAAATATCAAAGATCAAATCCCAGTTGACCCTGAAGAAAGACAAAGGATTACAGAGATTACTGTGTTCACTTATATGGAAACAAACTTGATAACCTAGATGAAATGGAGGACTTTCTGACATCACACAACCTCCCCTTGTTAAAACAAGAAGACATTGAGACACTAAATAGACAAAAAAAAAAAAACCCAGGAAATTGACTCTGTCATATGAAAACTACCTACCAAAAAAAGCCCTGGACGGAATGGCTTTCCAGCAGAATTCTACAAAATGTACAAGGAGGAGCTGACACCATTCCTACTGAAAATATTCCAGGCAATTGAGAAAGATGTAATTCTCCACAAATCATTTTACTAAGCTAACATTACACTGATACCCAAACTGGGTAAAGATCCAACAAAGAAAGGGAAGTGCAGGTCAATATCCCTTATGAACATAGATGCAAAAATCCTCAATAAGATTCTAGCAAATCAGATCCAAAAACAAATCTCAAAAATCATCCACCATGACCAAATAGGCTTCATCTCCAGGATTTAGGGCTGGTTCAACATCCACAAGACCATAAATGTCATTAAATGCATCAATAAATGTAAAAACAAGAACCACATGTTTATCTCATTAGATGCAGAAAAAGCTTTGATAAAATCTAGCATCCCTTCTTGATAAAATCCCTTAAACACCTAGGTATAAAAGGAACATACCTCAAAATAGTAAGCACCATCTATGATACACACACAGCTAACATGTTGCTAAATGAACAGAGACTAGAAACATATCCCCTGAAAACTGGAACAAGACAAGCCTGCCCACTCTCACCCCTCTTGTTCAATATTATTTTGGAAGTCCTAGTTCGGACAATTAGACAAGAGAAGGAAATCAGGGGTATCCAAATAGGAAAAGAGGAAATCAAGTTATCCTTCCAACCAACTGTGTTGCCCATCGAAGTTGGACTGGACTTTTCAAAATGTGGTACATATACACAATGGAATATTATGCAGCCATAAAGAAAGACAAATACATGGACTTTGCAACAACTTGGATGGCTTTGGAGTTGATCATGCTCAGTGATTTATCAGAGAAACAAAGAATTGAGTTCCATATGTTCTCACTCATAACCTGATCTTGAACGATTATAATGCTATGAGAAAGAGATGGGCAGTAGTGGAAAAACTGTCAGGGGACAGTTGAGGAAAACTGCGAGGGGAGGGAGGGAGGGGCATGCCTCATCAGCAAGGGTACCTGCATGGTCAGTGTTTATATACCTAACAATGAATTGTACCCCACATCTTTATAATAAGTTTTAAAAAAAGAAAGACAACAGGTGTTTGTGAGGATACAAAGAAAAGAAAACCCTTTCCCATTGTTAGTGGTACTGTAAATTAGTACAGTCATTTTGGAAAGTAGGATAGAGGTTCTTCCAAAAACTAAAAGTAGAACTACCATATGATCCAGCAATCCCACTTCTGGGTATATATCTAAATGAATTGAAATCAGTATGTTGGAGACATATCTAATCTACATTCCTTTTCTTGGCAGCATTATTCACAACAGCCAAGATGCAGGAACAATTGGAGTGCCCATCAAGAGACAAATGGCTTTAAAATGTGATATATATACACAATGGAATACAATTCAGCTATAAAAGAAGGAAATCCTGTTATCTTGTCATTTGTGACTACAAGAATGAACCTAGAGGACATTATGCTTAGTAAAATAAGCTAGGCACAGAAAGACAAAT
>NW_006958723.1:0-770 GCF_000164805.1 Carlito syrichta
GGATTGTCCTTCCTCATGCTTGGAAAAATGCCTGGTTGTTGGGGGATGCCCCTCTTCCACCTGGCTTTGTGTTCGCCTGAAAGTCCTGTGATTTGATTGGGATTGTCCATCCTCATGCTTAAGAAAACACCTGTTGGGTGGGGGCATGTGCCTCATCCACTTGACCTTGTGTTCACGTGAAAGTTTTGTGATTTAACATGTGAAAATTTGGGATAAAAGACTCACGGTTGGTCCCAATAAATGACTTCTGCTCATTTCACTGAACAGTTGTCTGCTTTCTTTCTTTCTCTTTCTTCCTCCTTATATCTATCCCTCCATCATTCTTTCTTTTAATACTATCCCTACTACAGAATCGGCTTCTGCACTAGACAGAGTCCAGTCTCTTTCTTTCTCCCCCTTTCTCTTTCTTTCTCTTTATTTCTCTAGAATAATCGCTGACACTGCTCCACTTTCCAGGGACCCTCTAAGTCTCTGCAGGGGTTGGTCCCCATTAAATGGTCCCCAACGTGGGGCCCAGGAAAGGTAAGTCTTTTTCTTGTTTCAGGGCGACTCAGATCTTACTCACGGTGCTGTAGACCCCTCTGTAGAGACAAGCAGAGCGAGGATGGGTAGACAATTTTTTGTGAAGCCAGAGTCGTGATCTAATCATGGGCCAGAGCGAATCTAGGAGCGTAAATATTCATTGGTATCTTAATGATACTTTGTCTAAACATGGAGCTAAGCTTCTTCTTCTATCTAGCTCATTTTCTACATTTTGTGCAGTACCAATG
>NW_006958724.1:0-969 GCF_000164805.1 Carlito syrichta
CGCTTAGCAGGGCAGTTTCTACTAATGTGCCTGATTTGTCCACACACATAACATGATTGCATTGAAACATTTTTCTGTTTACCTGCATACCTTGAGCGATCTGTGAAAAGGTTTCTCCCTTCAATGGTGCAGTGAAAGCCATCCTTTGCATAATAGCTGAGCTTATGTCCACGCACTGACATATAAAATCAGTAATCCGTCTGATCTTGGGTATGGGTCTAAGTATTATTAGCATTTTCAAAGGCCAATTGTTTGAGAAGAATTTCTGCTGCTTCTTCATTAGTAATTAACGAATTAATAGCCGTAGTGAGTCTGGAAACAAAGTCCTCATAACTTTCCTTGGCCTTTTGTTTTACATCAGATAAAGAAGAAGTCTGAGCAGTGTCTGTCGGTAATTTTTTCCATGCGGTGACAGCACAATGATTTATCTGAAGCAAAACATCTTTGGGTAGAGAAATTTGATTAGCCATTTGGGTACACATACCAGTCCCAGAGAGCATATCATGATAAATAATGAATGACCCAGCAGGTCTATTTAAATTCTGGCCTATCTGAATTCTAACTTGATCCTCATACTCGGTATTCCACAGCAAATAAGCACCTCTGGACAAACAGCTTTGGGTTAATTGCTGCCAATCTGTGAGAGTCATGCATTGAGAGGCAAATTTATCTAAAAGAGTAATTGTACAAGGTGCAAGAGGACCATACTTTGAGCTTGCCTCTCATAACTCTCTTACCAATTTATAATGCAAGATTTCCCAGTGAGCTAGATCCACTCCAACAGCACCAAGATAAAATTGTATTGGGGAACAAGCTGTGAAACTAAAATCTTCTTTTTCTGCTTCAGCTTATACTGCCTGCATACTGAGAGGAAAGACAGTAGCCACAGGGGCATTACCAGCAGTATTAGGCAAATTTTTTTTACTTTAGGAATTTAGCATTGGAAGGAGCAGCCATTGGGAGGGAAGG
>NW_006958725.1:0-748 GCF_000164805.1 Carlito syrichta
AAAAATCAATGGCAATCTTATAGATAAGTAGATAAAAACATTCCATTCAGAATGGCAAGCAAATATATGCAAGGATGCTCAATCTCATTTAAAAATCCTGACCAAGACCATAATGTGATACCAGTAACACCATACCAGATTTGAACAAATTAGAAAGATTGACACACCACGAATGCAGACAGAGACCACCATCAACACTCACATACAATTCTTGATGTAGTTACTATGGAAAACAATTTGGCACTTTCAATGAAATTGAATAGACACATATTCTTAACATAGAGAAACTTGGGCGCACAAGTACACCAGGAGAAATTATATAAACGTATTCACAGCAGCAGTGATGATAATATCCTCAAACTGGAGTACACTCAATCATGAAAAGTAGAATGCTGAAATTAATTGTGGGATATTCAGATATATAAAATAAAATAAATGAATATACAGGTAGAAATTTTGTTGAGCAGTAAAAAGATAAAGATGAATAAAGTAAATTGCATACATATACTACAAATCTGTTTATATGTTTTAAAAAAGACTAAACAAAATATATAGTTTATAGAAGCTTACTTTGATGACAAATTTGCAATATGAAATGAGAAAATGTCATAGTGGTGAACTGTAAGTGGATAAAAGTTTTGCCTGGAAGAAGTACATATGAGGCTTTTTTGGTACGTGTTAGATACCTAAGTTTTACTAATACATATGCTTAATTTTAATAATTTATTAAATTATACATTTAGTTTAA
>NW_006958726.1:0-752 GCF_000164805.1 Carlito syrichta
AGGATCTGGGTTATATGAGTCCTCAGTCCTGAAAATCTACAGGGCATATACCTGACGGCTAAAGAAAAATCAGGGATTCGAGGCATGAATGTGGATAATAGCAATCCTCAAATACAGGAAACTACATGTCGTCTTGCTAATAAAGGAGAAGAAATCTGTTTTCCACGGTTCCTCTATCAAAAAATTTATATGTTTTCTGAAAAAGGGCTAAGCAAGAATCAGGGTTTCAAAGCAGGAATAAAGGGAAAGAGGGTCCTCACATACAGGACACTACATGGCCTCCAACTTAGTATGAATAAAGAATCATTGTTGTATGTGCCCTCAATCCAAAAACTTTCCGGGTTGTCTGCTATTGGAGAAACAAGAAACAGATCTTCGAGCTCCCCAAATGTTTCAGAGCAATTTAGCATTCGGATATTATGAATCGGTCATTTCAGGACTCCAGCAACATTCTGGTCCTCTTAAAAGTTGTAAATGGTATTGGGTACTCCAAGTCCGTTAGGTTCCTCAGAAAAACTAAGGTCAGATTCCAGGACAAAAAGATTCTTCTTACCATATTTGATTGTAACTCTGGTGTTAAGGTGAATCCTGTAATCCTTCCCCTTCCGTGTCTCTTTTTATTTTGAGATGGGAGAAGGTTTTTGCACTTGCCAAATGTTTACTACGTACTATTAATGGTAACCAGGAATCATGGCAATCCACGAAACTATGGGAAATTCTGGGCATCTGACTTTTGATATATTGAATTTGTA
>NW_006958727.1:0-2778 GCF_000164805.1 Carlito syrichta
TCACACTCCATAGAGCCTCAGGAGTGGCTGCCAGATCTGGCTGAAACAGTCACTAAAGTTCGTTGCTGTCCTCATAGCTGCAGGAACACTCTGCTATGTAACTGAGAGATGATCCTAGGATGTCCTAACATCACCTGCTGCCACTAATAATCTTCGGGACACTTCTTCTTGCCTTTGCCACGTGACCAGCACTCTCATCACCCATCAGAAGTATGTAAAGTTGCCTGCATTTTGGAATTTTTGGCTTGTGAGCAGGTCAAATCTCACAGGAGACTTACACATGTACAATACATAATAATATGACACAAAAAATCTTGTTTTGACTTTTCCTATTTCCCATTTCTTTCTGAGGAGTTACTCTGCCCATCCACTTTCAGGTTTTTCTTTTGTGAAGCTGCTAATGTGTGCTTTTATTCCAGACTGATATGATTCCAATGTTGCTAAACCAGGCATATGCTCATCATATCATCACACATTTAAGATAAATACGCTTCTTTTGAGTACAAGTTGCTGTTTTTTCCCCTTACTATTATATTAAAGTGGAGTTAAGGTAATTGTTTTGAAAACACCTTAGCTAAAATGCATTGTTGTATATGTTGTTGTAATTTGCTGTTATAATGTTATATTTTCAGGACCATAAATTCACTTGCTTGCATCCCACAAATTTGGATATGTAATTTCTTTCAGTTTAAAATGCTTTGCAATTTTTATTTTTGTTTCTACTTCATTCCAAGCATTATTTAGTTGTATGTTACTTATTTCTCAAATATTTTGATATATTTGTAACAACTATTAGTGATTTCTAATATAATTATCTTGGTTTCTGAAAATTTATTTTTTATAATTAAAATTAATTTAATTTCACTGAAATACTTTGTGACCCAAAATATGGTATATCTTAGCAAATGTTTTGAAAAGATCATGGAATTTGCTGTGGACAGGTAGAGTGTTCTCTAAGTGCTAATAGTGTCCAGATAGTTGCTAGCATTGTCCAAGTCTTCTGTATTTGCATTGGATCAGATGTCAGGGCTGTGTGCAGTGCAGGCTGGGCCTGCTGCAAAGCCCTTTTCTGACCTGGGTCCCGTTCAAGTCTGGCTGACATCCATGTTGCCTGGTGGTGGAACAGACTAGTATTCCAAGGTGTGGAATGTGTTGCCTCCAGAACCCAAAGGACCCTATTTGTGGCTTCTCAGTCTTCTTTTAATTGTAAGAAAGATAACATGGTGCAAATATCATATACTATGTAATACCACAGTGGAAGCTGGAAAAGTACCAATATTAAAAATATTAATTTTCCTGCAGAGTTACATATAAACATTCCCACTAAGCGAGGTAAAGGTTATAAATAGTCTCACTTTGATTTACCTTCTGCCATCAAATAGTTACAAAAATATTTGGTCTTTATTTTTAAAATTTATTTTTAATTTTTGATTTGTGGGTAAATGTGCGGGTTTATTACATGGGTATATTGTGTGATGGTAAGGTTTGGGTTAATTAAACACACTAGAAAGGAATATGTATTTCTGTCATCTCAAACCAGAATTTACTCCCTGTATATGGAACATTCATTGCACCTAGCTTATCAACTGGGAAGCCACTTAGTGGCATTTGATGGCAGATATAAAGCTGAGTGCCTGTAAATATGACCTGCAGTGCAATCCCAGCAACATCAGAAATTGGCCTTCTATCCACAGCCAGAATATGACCGGGAAGTCACAAGCAGTTCTCAGGTAATTTCCTGATATTTTTTCTTGTCTTGGTGCAATTTCTAGATTGGCTCTTTAAGGAGACGGGTATAAAATTTGACACTCTGATGTTCTTGCTTATATTGTACCTATTTTCACCTGGTCCTTTTGTCAGTAACTCACTAAGGTACTCAAGTCAAATTCTCAGTAGATATATTTATCCTGTTCCAAGTCCGACTGAGAAGTGTTTTTCTTGATGTGCCTAACAAATTAAGGATTTTAATGCCATGTATATGGTTGTGCAAATTTTGTCTCTCTCTCTGCACATGTTAGTATTGCAGCAAATTTTAGAAAAGGTTTTTCATTATCTCTTATGTTTTTATCTGTAAGTTCTCAGTAAGTTGAACACTTTGACCAATAGTGAGTCTAATTTGAACTAAAGAAAAATTACTTTGACTAAAATTAATACCTTAGAATTAAGAAGAAACAAAAAGTGTTTTTCTTGTTTAAGGGCATACTCAGGATTATTATTTACTAACAAATATTTGTTTTAATTTTCCATAGCATATGCAGGATTTTCTCGTTTATTTGCCTTTATAGATAATTTTTGTACAATCAGATTTCCTAGGATGATCATATGATAGATAGTCTTACACTCAACTTTAAATTCCACTTAGGCTACTAGAATTTCAAAATTGAAATTGAGGATATTCCTAATTTACTAGTGAAAGACTATTACATATAAGTACGATCTGACCAAGTCACTTTCTATGAAGTGATCATGCCTCTAGTTCTCTGTTACACTTCATAATTTCATCCTTTTACTGCTTTTTGTAGGTTAGAATTCATTTTATGTTATTACTGATCCTTCATTCTCTTGCTAGGAAGCATTTTAGAAGAGCCTGAATGGTACTGAATGGTGGGAACAGTTGATGCTTCACAGAGCATTTACAATTTGGAGATCCTTGAGTCTTGGCCAGGAAAGACCAAGAAAAAGTGAAGTTCACTATCATGAGCTGAGACCTCTACTATAGGCAGAGTCCCCACTTCCAGTTGTCAATGCAGACACCGTTTTATTATATTACTGTTTTTG
>NW_006958728.1:0-740 GCF_000164805.1 Carlito syrichta
AGACATAGAAATCCACAAAGAGCCAAAAAATTTCCTCAGCAAAATAAACAATGCAGGAGGTATCACACTTTAAGACTTTATACTTTCTTATAAGGCAATAATAATCAAAACAACCTGGTATTGGTGAAAGAAAAGACATACAGCCCAGTGGAACAGGATAAAGATTCCAGAACCAAAACATCAATTTCTCTACCAACTCACTTTTGACAAAGTTTCCACCACCAACCACTGGGGAGAGGAAAGCCCAATCAGTAAATGGTGCTTGGAAAACTGGCTGATCACTTGTGGAACAATGACACAGGACCCCTACCTATCATCATATGCAAAAATCAAGTCTAAATGGAAAAAAGGCCAAAACGTACCTCCCAAAGCTATCAGAATCTTAGAAAATGCAAGAGACACACTTTCAGAAATTGGAATAGGTCACCAATTCCTGATCAAAAACACAAGAGACCATGCCATAAGAGAGAAGATAAATAAGTAGTACCTCATCAAACTGAAAAGTCTATGCAAAGCCAAAGAAACCCTCAACAGCGTAGGAGAGAACCCACAGAATGAGAAAAATATTTGTCAACTGTATATCTGACAAAGGCTTAAATCCAGGATCTCCCAAGAATTCAAGTGTACCTAAAGAAACAAAAAGCCCTCTTAAAATCAGCAAAAGATATGAGGATACCTCTCAAGGAGACATACAAGCAACCAACAGACACAGGAAAAAATGGCTTAGTTTAACTAATCAT
>NW_006958728.1:2514-3144 GCF_000164805.1 Carlito syrichta
GATGCAGTGACATCATAGGCGTTAGAGATGCTTTTCACTTGCTTACCACGTTCTTCATATCTTACACACTTGTGTGTGTGACGGAGCTTTGTCGACACCAGGAAAAGTTGAACTCTTCCGTCCTTCTGTTGCTTCGGACACATGTTTTCTGAGTACCAACCAGGAAGGAAGTTCCTGAGATGATGGACCTTTCCTAGCCGGATTGGGCTGCTATGACAAATTAGCATAGACGGTGTGGCCTATCAACAACACAAACACAAATGTATTTCTCACCATCTGGAGTCAGCAGATCCGAGGTCAGATCACCAGTGTGACCACGTTCTGGTGAGGACTCTTTTCCTGGCTGGCAGATGGCCGTGTTCTTGTCGTATATTTTAGTGACAGAGAGAAAGAGAGCTTTCGCCCATTCACTGATCGTTTCAAGAAGGCAATGCACTTTTAGTCTCTTGGAACAATAATCGCCCCCCACGGACCCACCTCCAGAAACTACTACATTGCGGTTAGGACTGCAACATAGGAATTTTGGGGAGCACAAGCTCAGTGTGAAAGGTCCCTCCTGTCAGCCTCATTGTATGAGTTCAGGGACAGAAAGAGGCTGCTCAGGTCAGACAGGGCACAGATAGGAGGAAG
>NW_006958729.1:0-737 GCF_000164805.1 Carlito syrichta
CGGGGATATGATTATGTTCGCAGATAGTCCCAGGAAACAAAAGGAATTGTAGGGCCAAATCCTTGATTACAACTAACAAGAGAACCAGAGAGATCCTGAGGATCTAAAATGACAAATTTACCATATACACGGAACAAGTTGCTCTGAAAATGTAGGGACCCAGAAGCCCAGATTGCTGATTAAACCTTATCAAGGGGCACTGTAGATTCCGGAAAATGAAAACTCCTATAACCGGATTTCCTTTTAATTCTCAGTAAGATGCCCATATTTTTCCTGGCAATTTGGATCCCAAATTCAGTATATCAAAAGACAGATGCCCAGAAGTTTCCTAGGTTCGTGAATTCCATGATTCCTGGTTACCATTAAAAGTACGTAGTAAACATTTGACAAGTGAAAACACTTGTCCCGTTTCAAAATAAAAAGAGACACGGAAGGGGAAGGCTTACAAGATTCATCTTAAGGCCAGAGTTACATCCAAATATGGCAAGAAGATTCTTTTTGTCCTGGAGTCTGGCGTCAGTTGTTCTGAGGATCCTAACGGACTTGGAGTGCCTAATACCATTTACAAATTTTAAGAGGACCAGAATGTTGCTGGAGTCCTGAAATGACCGAATCATAATGTCCGAATGCTATATTGCTCTGAAACATTTGGGGAGCTCAAAGATCTCTTTCTTGTTTGTCCCATAGCAGACAACCTGGAATTTGATGGATTGAGGGCACGTACAAAAATGTTTCTT
>NW_006958730.1:0-697 GCF_000164805.1 Carlito syrichta
CAGCAAATAAGAAATCTCCGAAGCAATGAGTGAGGCTCTGACTCAAAAGTAAAGGAAAGAAAAGAAGAGCATCCATTTGTGTATGGTGCTGGTATCAACATGAACAGACTGAGATCATTGGGGAAGGAGGTCTCAGCCTTTGCGTGTAAGTTCCTGAAAGATGGTTCAGAAGATAATTAGGCTGTGGCTTTGAGAGGACAAAGCGGGGGAATGCTAGAGCTTGGGAGTTCGAGACCAGCTTGGGCCATGTAGCAAAATCTCATTGCTTCCCAAACCGCAAACACCTGAATCACATGTGGTGGCTCCCACAGTCCCAGCTACATGGGATGCAATGATCTCCATTCCCCAACATGCTTTTGCCTCGCCCCCACCAAAATCACCTGCAATTCCATGCCAGACACCTTGGCACACGGCCATAAACCTCGCACCCTGGGAGTCCGAGGTGGAAGGTTCCCTGAGCCCTGGAGTCAGAGACCAGCCCGGAAGCCATAGCCAGACCTTGTCACAGCAAGGAGCCCCAACATCGAGTAAGGTATGGTGGCTTCTGGAGTCCTGGCTGCTCGGTGGCTTACGTGGGAGGACCTCCTGAGCCCCACAGGGTGAGGCCTCGGGAGTCACAATCATGCCACCATACCCCAGCCTGTCCAACGAAAACTTTGATGACAAAATAGATGCCTGCCACATGCATCACGATGGG
>NW_006958731.1:0-719 GCF_000164805.1 Carlito syrichta
AATTTTATAATAGACAGTAATCTATATATTTAATAGAAATTATTAGATACGAGTATGTTGATATACTCATTGTTGCTCTGCTGAATAAAAATAATCAAAGAAACTACTGTCTGAAGAAAATTAGAATATTGTATATTGTTTAATGTAAAAATAACTCTGTACAAGTCTTAAAGAAGTATGTTCCTTAACGCTAATCTTCTCATTATTTACTTATCTCATGCAGTGATGTTCAAACTTTTATCTCAGCCCACACAATCCTTCATCATCTTACCTCTACTCCATTCTACATATAAACATGTGCTAGTTTTTTTTTCCTAACTCATCATGTTTAACTTTGCTGAGAGCTTTTCAGTACTTCATTCCCTATAATGCAGTGTCCCCACACATGTCCGTCTTTTCTCCATGAACTGCTCTGAATCCAGTCTTCAACCATGTTCTCATTTTTCAGATCCCACTTTAACTGTAACCTATGCCAAAGACTTTTCTTATCTACCCTGTCACCCACTCTTTGTTCCTTATGATCATTATTAATCACATTTTTCACATGCCAAGGTGAATTTATTATTATTAAAAATCTCCCTCATCTGATGGTAAATTAGGGGTGGGAGGGAAAGCAGAGCCCAAATTTATTTACCAAATCAAATTTAACCTACACTTAGCCCTGGTATCTTGCCTGGAGGTGGGTGCTCATTAATTATTCTGAAATAACTTTTTTTCCA
>NW_006958732.1:0-742 GCF_000164805.1 Carlito syrichta
GACCAGCCCAGGACAGTGGCCAGTCCTCGTCTCCACGAGTGTCTCAAAAATTGAATCAGGCATGGTGACCCCCAGAGTCCCAGCTGCTCAGGGGTCAATGCAGGAGGACCACCTGAGTCCCACAGGTCAAGGTTCCAGGAGCTACGATCGTGCCACCATGCCCCAGCCCAGCTGACGGAGATTCTGGCAGCAAATAAGAAATCTCCGAAGCAATGAGTGAGGCTCTGACTCAAAAGTAAAGGAAAGAAAAGAAGAGCATCCATTTGTGTATGGTGCTGGTATCAACATGAACAGACTGAGATCATTGGGGAAGGAGGTCTCAGCCTTTGCGTGTAAGTTCCTGAAAGATGGTGGTTCAGAAGATAATTAGGCTGTGGCTTTGAGAGGACAAAGCGGGGGAATGCTAGAGCTTGGGAGTTCGAGACCAGTTTGGGCCATGTAGCAAAATCTCATTGCTCCCCAAACTGCAAACACCTGAATCACATGTGGTGGCTCCCACAGTCCCAGCTACATGGGATGCAATGATCTCCATTCCCCAACATGCTTTTGCCTCGCCCCCACCAAAATCACCTGCAATTCCATGCCAGACACCTTGGCACACGGCCATAAACCTCGCACCCTGGGAGTCCGAGGTGGAAGGTTCCCTGAGCCCTGAGTCAGAGACCAGCCCGGAAGCCATAGCCAGACCTTGTCACAGCAAGGAGCCCCACATCGAGTAACGTATGGTGGCTTCTGGAGTCCT
>NW_006958733.1:0-796 GCF_000164805.1 Carlito syrichta
CCACACCTGAGTGTTCAGCAGTTTTGGACCAAATTTGGCATGACCCCGTGCTCTCTCCTCTCTATTCACCTGATTTCATGTCAAGCAACTTTCTTTTGTATCCCCAGATGTAAACAGTCCTCAAGGGGAAACATTTTGTCTATGTAGAAGAGGCAAAACAATAAATGGCAGAAGCACTAAAAGGCATAAAAATTGGCAAGTCCAAAAACTATTTTGAGCACTGGAAAAAGCATCTCAACAGGTGTATTCCATCAAATGAAGAGCACTTGGAAGGTGAATGATGTTTAAACATGTAAGAATAAATACATAATTTTAAATAAATAAATTCCTGTTTTTTGAGATCCTCCTTCGTATTTGAGATGATGCAGATGCATTGCCTTTTGTCAGAAGAGGAATATTTCATTGCTGGTTGGAAGTGGTTTTATGCCACCAGAAATATTCAGTGCAAAGCTAGTGGTTAAAATATTCCTTGTGATTTTATGTAACTAAAAAAATCATAAGGCTGGATTATAACAAGTGATCATTTTATACGTTAAAGATAATTGAATATCAGCAATATAATAAGATTCAGACATATATATATGAATATATATATATATATATATATCAGAATATATTTATTTATGAGTGAGAAAACTGAGACGTGGTGAGGTCAGGTTATCTCTCAGGTCATGACAGCTGGGATATGAAGTGATATGTGTTAATTTATTATTATATTTTTAAACTTGCCAACATGAAACCCCTGGGGAGAGTTTTTGGCATATTGATTTTGCTTTGATAAAACCATTCTTTATTT
>NW_006958734.1:0-757 GCF_000164805.1 Carlito syrichta
GTGGGCCCCTGCACTCCAGCCTGGGCGATAGAGTGGGACCCTGACTCAGAATAATAATAAGAACCACTACCATCACCACAACCACAGGCCAGGCTCAGGGGCTCAGCCTGGCATCCCAACACTTCAGAGACCCAGGCAATTGAATGGTCTGAGTCTGAAGGTTCAACATCAGACCGGGACATGGGGAGAGACCTCATCTCGACCATAAAAAGGAACTTTCCTGCCTGTCATTCGTGGGATATTTCAAAGTTGACCACTGGGCAATCCGTCCTGTGCCTAGGGACATGTGTCCTAGAAGGGCTGTCTCCACCCTCCACACGGGAGCCCCACGGCCAAGACACATGTGAGCACACAGAAGAGGTGGCCCCAAGTTAGGGTGGCCATTGAGCACAGAGCAATCAAGGTAATCTGGCAACGCCGTGGCCTGCATGTGTTCCGATCACCCAGTCTGCCACCTTAGGGTGGGGGACAACCCTTCTTCTCCCAATCACTCCATTGTCGCCTGCCCAAGCTGACTTTTCCCTGGAGAGCTGTGGACACCCATCGTGATGCATGTGGCAGGCATCTATTTTGTCATCAAAGTCTTCGTTGGACAGGCTGGGGTATGGTGGCATGATTGTGACTCCCGAGGCCTCACCCTGTGGGGGCTCAGGAGGTCCTCCCACCTAAGCCACCGAGCAGCCAGGACTCCAGTAACCACCATACCTTACTTGATGTTGGGGCTCCTTGCTGTGACAAGTCTGGCTATGGCTTCCGG
>NW_006958735.1:0-711 GCF_000164805.1 Carlito syrichta
TCCATTCCATTCCACTTTATTTTATTCCATTCTATTCCGTTATTCTCCACTCCATTCCATTCCATTCATTCCTTTCCATTCTGTTACTGTCCACTCCATTCCATTCCATTAAATTCAGTTGCACTCCATTCCATTCCATACCATTCAATTCTGTTACTCTCCATTCCATCCCATTCCATTCCATTCCGGTACTCACCATTCCTTTTCACACCATTCCATTCTATTCCATTCCGTTACTCTCCACTCCATTCCATTCCATTCCCTCCAATCCGTTACTCTCCATTGCATTCTGCTATCTCCATTGCATTCCATTCCATTCCCTTACACTCCATTCCAATCCATTCCATTTCGTTTTTCTGCATTTCATTCCAATCCATTTTATTCCGTTACTTTCCATTCCATTCCTTGACTCTCCATTCCATTCTAATCTTATTCATTTCATTCCGTTACTCTCTACTCCATTCCATTCCATTCAATTCCATTCCATTCCGTTATTCTCCATTCCCTTCCATTCCGTTACACTCCATTCCATTCCATTACTCTCCATTCCTTTAGATTTCTTTCCCTTCCCTTCTGTTACTCTCCATTCCATTCCTTTGTTAATCTCAATTCCATTCCAATCCATTCCATTCCATTGCATTCCATTCAATTTCATTCCTTTATTCTCCATTCTATTAAATTCCATTCCGTAACTCTACATTGCATTCCTTT
>NW_006958736.1:0-950 GCF_000164805.1 Carlito syrichta
CATATCCTAGACTTGGAGCTGCCTGCAAGCTTAAATAACTTATTCTTCTCCTAAAGAATAATGGATTTTAGGTCACACAGACCTCCTTGGTAGAATCTAAAAGTTTAATCAACCAAAGGGCGCTAGTAACATTGCTCACTAGGGATTCCCACATCCATTGTTCACTCTCCCAATTACTCCTCACAGACAACATAAGCCTAAGGCTGGAGTCTCAGCTATATTTCAGACTCTGCTTCCTGATAGGCCAACTGGACAGATGAGTCAAGAACCCCACCCAGAAACTAAGTGCCTGAGGACAATCTCAACACATCTGATTTCCTCCCCAGACAATCAGCAGAGTCAATTCCTTAGCCCCTTGGCCACCAAATTACCCTAAAGACCCCTAGCCTCTGAATTCTCAGGGAATCAGATTTTAGAACTCTCTCCTGTCCTCCTCACTCAGTTGCTTTATGATTATCAAACTCTTTCTCTATTGCAACAGCTGCTGTCTCCGTTTCTGCCTTTCTGGGTAGCAGAGATTAGCAAGTCATCAAAGTATATTTTGAGACAGTTTTTTATTATTATTTCTATATAGAAGAATGATTTCTATTTTATGGTGCAATTTATTAAAATTTGAAAATATATGCAATGTAGCAATAAAGTCTGTTAGCTTCAAAGCAATATTCATTTTCTAGAATTCTATTTCCAATAGTCGTAAATAATAAGCAAAAGAAACATTTGTGACTAAGTATGCATTCATTGAAAGAATAGATCTCTTTTTGAATGGAGTTGATGGCATGCTGAGAGAAATTTATAATTTTGATTTCTAATATAATAATTGCTAAATATTTTAATTAAAAAATTTGAGAAATTACCTGCAGATTTTTTCCCTTTGCTGCATGAACACCGCAATGGGCGTTTCCTAAGGAGCAATCTCTCTTGGGCAGTGAGGGGAGACCCACATCAATACC
>NW_006958737.1:0-390 GCF_000164805.1 Carlito syrichta
CAAGTAGCCAGAATTATAGGCATGTGCTACCATGCCCGGCTGATTTTTTTATTTATTGTAGAGATGAGGTCTCGCTGCCCAAGTGGGTCTCGAACCCGCGGGCTCAGGCAATCCACTCACCTCAGCCTCCCAGAGGCGTGGGTTTCACTGGGGTTTTTTATACTCCTGGTGCAGAAAGAGTAAGCAGGAATGGATAAGGAGTCTGCTGGGTGGGGATGGGCAATCCGGAACTAATTGCATCAGAGGACCCTCCCCAGATGCAGTCAGATGGAGCCCATGCAATCATCTCAGAGGAAATTGTCCAAAGGCTTATGATCCTGATGCAAGATGACATCCGCATAGGAACCCAAAGCTTGGGAGTCAAGGGGAGCATGTGCAGCAAAGTACTTT
>NW_006958738.1:0-3670 GCF_000164805.1 Carlito syrichta
CAATTGGTAATGATAAACATGTAACTGCTTGGCTACTGTGCAAATGACTACCAGTGATAGCTTCTCATGTTTCTGTACTTTTCCTCCCTAAAGATTAATAAAACCCAACATTTTTTTCTAAAGTGAATACACTGAGAGAAGTAGTTTAAAGTAGTTGTTAACAGTGTGAGCTACAGAATCACAGAGATCTTCTTTCAAATACTAACTTTGCTCTAAGCCTCAGATTCCTCATCTGTTGTAATAATGTAATAACATATCATTTATAAACCATTTAGTGCTGAACACATATCAGGAACTGAATTAGTTCCCTCTATCAGATGAAAATGAAGTCTTGATGGTCTGAGAGTTCTTGTTTTTTAAAGTCATTTTGAGTATCTCTGAACTTTTCCGTTTGTCCCAACTTTAAAATTCTCCCAACTTATTTCTAAATTCTCATGGGAGAAACTTATTTTTGTCCATCTATAAAGTTTATATTCGCAATATTTTAGTGCCTCCCATATCTCCCTAATATCTGCCTTATATTCCAAACACCATTACCTGTCATTTATGTTTTCTCATACCTCTGGACTGTTACATAATGTCTACTCTACCAGAACTTTTTATTTTCTTACCTTATTGTTATTAAGACAGTTTTAATTTTAGGTTAACCATGAAACTTTTAGCAATTCTTCAGTTCAGAATTAAATGTTTTCTTTTTTGTGTCGATAACATGCCTATGCCACCGGTGGAACATTTGCTAAAAGCATTAAGACAAAGGAATAGAGTACAAAGATGGTATGGAGAAAGGAGCCCTCTCAGGTACAAGAAGACAGTTTTCTTTTTCTTTCTTTTTTTAAATTTTTTTGAGTTGGAGTCTCATTCTGTGGCCCACTGGAGTGCAGTGGCATACTCACGGCCATGACAGCATCGACCTGCTGGCTAAGGAGATCCTTTCTCTTCACCCTTCCAAGTAGCTGGAACCACAGGCGGGTGTCACCATGTCCAGCTAATTTTTGATTTATTGTAGAGATGACGTCTCACCAAGTTACCCAGGCTGGTCTCAAACCCCTGAACTCAGACAATCCTCTCGCCTCTGCCTCTCAAACTGCTGGGATTACAGAATTAGCCACCACACCAGACGAAGGGCAATTTTCTACTTGAATATTTTACCTTAGATTAGCTTATGAGATGTCATTCAAAAGCATCATATATGACATTTTGGGCATATGGTCCATGGTTGTTCTCTGATTTAGAAGATTTTCTAGTCTGTTCTATGCTATGAGAGGTTTGGGGAAAGGGCGAGAAAAGAAATATTTTAAATAAGGAGGTAATAGCTTATTTAAGCATAATCCAAACTGCTAATATGGTGAATATTTCTAATTACTCATTTATATCATGTGAACCATTGATTTATTCCCCAGTATTGAAGGACTGCCTCTATATTGGGCATTTGCGAGTATTTCAATCAGGATCACAGTTACACTTGAAAATAGAGCAAAAATATAAAAGTGCAAAACAACACAGAGAGTCCATAAGGCAATGAAATATGTATAAATCAATTAAATAAGCAGCAATTTCCAGTCAATTATCAAGAAATTGTCATCTTAAACAAATGTTTTATGTTTTAATTTTATGAAATGTTTTAATATTTGAGTCAAACTTATGAAAAACTTACATCTAAGTTTCATTAAATATATATACATATATATACATATATTTACATATATATTATATATACATATATATTTTCTAGGAAAGTATGCAGTTATTGTGAAGTGACAATAAAAACAAAGTGCACCAACTATAATTTATCTGTCGCTACTGAAGAGATGTGTGCTCTATTCAGCTAAATAGAACCACACACTTTAGTAGGTTATTCAATCTGATAGAATATTTCAAAACAAATAGCTGAAAACATTTTTAATTTGAAAATATCAAATCATCAAGTACATGATAGGTAATGGTTTTGTTTGAAAAACAAACGTTGATCTTCACTATGTTTACATTGGTTATGGTTAATGCTATTGTCTTTTAAAAATTTATATTTATTATTGCAAAATATCCTATAATATCAAACTGTCATTGAAAAAAAATGAGATGTGTTAAAAATATATAATTTTTCACCTATTGCGACCCAAGATGGTGAAACTATAATTTTATTTACAATCAAATAAATAAAATATGAGCAAATACAGAGATACAGAAAGATAGATGAGAGTGCTTGGGTCAGGGAAGAGATCTAAAAAATAAAGGAGCAAGGAAGTTTGACAGCATTCTATCAAGAAAATCTGTGTATTTTTGTTGTTGTTATTGCTGTTTGATTTAAAAGTTCTAGACAATTTCCTGACATATCCAGAAATTCAAAATTAAAAGTTCCAGACAATTTCCTGACATATCCAGTAATTCAAAATTAAGGCAGATATATAATTTTTCAAAATTATCACTGTAGAAATAGAAATTATTGAGGCATGAAGGATGATATAAAAATTAAAGCATCTGCAAACCATTTCTGTAGCCAAATAAAAGTAAAAATACATAATATGCAGAAGATAATTATTACCAAAACAATCACAATAATGCTGATTTAATATCTTTGAAAATCAAAAGATTCTCTAAATGTATTGAAACTAGCAATTTCAGAAATAAGTAATTGCACATTATAAAATCTGTGATTATTTTTACCTCAGATTTTGAGCAGGGAATTTTACAATATGAGGTTTTCTGTGTTTTAAAGTTATATAAGCATGCATTGTAGAAATTTTGAAGATTAAGATTAGTCTAAAACAAAAGTGAAAACCACTTTTAGCTTTATACTGTTAGCATGTTTTTAAATCTAATTCCAGAATTCCATTTCATTTTATTTTCAAAATCATTTCTTTCTATAAAAACAAAGTAATTGACATTCCTTACAGAGGAGTAATTTCTCCACCGTGTTTTGACTTCAGTCTTTCCTCCTTCTCATTACTTTGACCATTAATTATTCCCTCTCTTTCATGAATAGTCAACCTGTCATTTTAAGTTGGAAGTAAAAGTGATAGTATTGATCCATTTATTTCTATGTCATAGAAATTAAATGTTAGTAAACTTTATCCTAAGGTGATGATAAATGACCGTATCTTCAATATATGTTGTTTTTGACTCTAAATTATATTGATAAGCTTTGCGGTTTTAAAGAATTTTAACATACCATAAGTTGTAGTTAAAAGAGAATGAAAGAACACTATGGTCATTTTATGTATATCATCCTTTTTATTGCTCCCATAAAATTAATGTCTTTGCACAAAGAATGTCAACAAAACCAAGATATGCTAGATGCAAAGGAGAATCCAGTTCACCATTCACACACCTTCATATCCTAGTTTTCTTATCTGCTGCCTCCATTGCAATGTTAGCTAGGACCAATCTGGATACTGCTCCTGGTCACACTGGTTTGCACAAAGCTCAAAGTCACACACTACCTCATTTAACATTAAAACCAACTACCGCATTATTAATCTCCCCAAACTTGGTATTATGTGTACAATTTCAAACAGATTAGGAAGATGATGATGCTACCTGTCTTTGCCCCTCAATACACCATTTCATTTCAGGAAAAATTATACCACTAACAGTAGATCCTTCTTCTTGTAGACTTATTTCCTGTAGCTATATACTTCTTTGTATATAATTCATAATACAATATGTTGAAAAA
>NW_006958739.1:0-4101 GCF_000164805.1 Carlito syrichta
ACAGGTTTCCCTGTCTCTGTTTTTGTTTTTTGCTTTGTTCTTTTTTTCAAATTTTCAATTATTTTTTTTATTTTAAAAATTTTCTGGCTGTTTGCTAGTTCATCTATTTTTAAAACATTTTTCCTTTGTGCATGTATGTGTATGTGAGGCTTTGAACTGCATCCTCTCCCCAATTTTTTTTTCTTTCTCCATATCTTTTCACTTTTATTTGTCATTCTCTGTCTATCCCTGTATCTCTGTATCTCTGTCTATTCTCTATCATTCTCTGTATGTGAATGATTATTATCTTTTGAGTTTGCTTTTTGCTCTTTTGTTCTTCTGGGGTTTCTTTTTTCTTTTTATTTTTTTTTACAATTTAAGAGATGTGTCAATATGTGTGAGACATAAGGGTTCTAACTGAATCCCCCCCACCTTTTTTTCCTGTTTCCTTATTCTCCCCCATTTGGTCTTCTTTTCTTTCTTCTCTATTTACTTCATACAAGGCCATGTGTGTGTGTGTGCTTAGTTTTCCTGGGGGTTTTTCTGTTGTTGTGGTTTGTTTTGTCTCACTTTGTTATTATTGCAGATGGCTTTGTGGTGCGGGTTGGTTTCTGCCTTACATCATCATATAGAGTGGCGTGGGGAGTGGATATCAGGGAAAACATACCACAATAAGTGAAAATTTTAAATTACAAGTAGCATCTGACTCCTAATACCCCATCCCACACTTTACTTGGATTTCAGAAAACTACAAGAGACAGAAAAGCTTCCCATCCACCATCCTATTTCAAAATAGAACAAATCCAGAGCCTGGTGCAGGGAAGAATAGAAGACTGAGCAAATATCGGAAGGGAAATCCTCTCCAACTGACACTAAATCACAGAACTAAAGAGAAAAAAATAACAAGCTATCTGTCACAAATGAGGAAAAGTCACAGGAAGACCTCAGGCAATTCAAAGTCCACCAGAGACAAAGTTCCTGAGATATCAGACCTTGGTGTCCAAACAATGGAAGTCACCAATGACTGGCCCCAGAATACAACAGGGATCAGGGATGGTTGGAAACAGTGACTAAGACTCAAGAAAGACAAGATGCAATACTGAAAGAAGTTGTAACAGAGATTCTGACAATAGAAAACTTCATCCAGGAAATAAATAACAAAATGACAAGCATGGAAAGCAGAATCAAACTAGCTGAAGAAAGAATCTCAGAACTTGAAGACAGGAACATGGAGTTAACCCAATCTGTAAAAAACATAGAAAAAAACTCAAAATAAGGAACAAAACCTACAAGAAATGTGTGATTATATCAAGACACTGAACCTATGCTGATTGGTATCCCAGAAGAAGAAAAGGAAAATGAGAACAACTTGGAACAAGTATTCCAGGAGGTCCTCAAAGAACACTTTCCCATCTCACCAGAGATGTGATCAATCAAGAACAAGAGATACAGAGAATCCCCAGAAGACAGCAAATGAGAAGACCAACCCCTAGACACATAATAATTTGCCTACAAAAAGTAGGCCCTAAAGAAAAATCCTAAAGGCAGCAAGAGAGAAAGGTCAGAATACCTACTGAGGAAAACTAATCAGAATAGCAGCTGATCTATCAGCAGAAATACTACAAGCAAGAAGGGATTGGAGCCCTATATTCAAAATCCTGAAAGATAAGCAATTTAAACCAAGAATTTCCTATCCAGCCAAGCTCAGTTTCATCAGTGATGGAGAATTAAAATCCTTCTGAGACATCCAATCCTAAGAGATTATGCAGCTTCCAGACCAGCTCTACAGGTGATAATTTAAAATGTATTAAGCACAGAAGAAAGAAAAAAAGATTCACTACACACTTCCCAAGAGAAAAGCAGAGGACAGAATCAACAGAGAATACAGTGCAACAAGAAACTTGAAAACACACACATACACTAACCCCAATCCCAAAAGAAAACAAGCAAGCAAAGAAAAAACTTAGTAAGTACCTCATGACAGGGATAAGCAATCACATTCCAATAATCAGCCTGAATGTGAATGGACTAAATGCACCACTGAGAAGATACAGAATGGCAGACGGGATAAGAAACCATGACCCCATTATTTGCTGCATCCAGGAGACTCATCTCACTACAAAGGACACACACAGACTCAAAGTTAAAGAATGGAAAATGAGTTTCTGGGTAAATGGATCACAAAAGAAGGCAGGAGTTGCAATCTTAATATCAGGCAAAACAACCTTTAAGCTATCAAAAAATTTAAAAAATGCAAAAGGACACCACATAATGGTAAAGGTTCAATCCACCAATAAGAAATATCCATCCTAAACATATATGCACCCAACACTGGAGCATCAGCATTTATGAAGCAGCTACTAAATAAACTAAAAAAAGTGCTGACTCTAACACTATTATAGCAGGGGACTTGAATACTCCACTGACAGCCAAAGATAGATCAGTGAAGCAAAAAAATCAACAAGGATATCCAGAACCTAAACTTGACACTTGACCAAATGGACTTAGTAGACACTACAGATTATTCCACCCAACAGCCCCAGAATATACAATCTACTCATTACCACATGGAACATATTCCAAGACTGATCACATCCTTGGCCATAAATCAAGCATAAACAAGTTCCATAAGGTTGAAATCTTGCAAGGCATATTCTCAGACCACAGTAGAATAAAAATAAATATTAAAACCAACAACTTCCCCAAAGCCCACAAAGATATGGACATTAAACACCATGATGCTGAATAATGAATGGGTCAACACAGAAATCACAGAAGAAATTGAAAGATCTCTGGAAACAAATGAAAATGATGAAGCATCTTACCAAAACCTCTGAGATGCCATGAAATCAGTTCTCAGAGGGGAATTATACCTCTATGAGCACACATCAAGAAATTGGAAAGATCACAAGTGGAGAGCCTAACAAAACATTTAAGGGAGCTGGAAAGAGAAGGCCACCAAACCCCAACCTTATCAGCATAATCCAAATCACAAAAATAAGAGCCCAAATATGGGACGTAGAAGACAAAAATATTATAGAAAACATCAACAAAACAAAAAGCTGGTTCTTGGAAAGAATTAACAAGATTGATGGGCTTCTAGCCAGAATGTCCAAGAAAAAAAGAGAAAAAGCCCAAATAAATACAATTAGAAATAAGATCAAATCACAACTGACACTGAAGAAATACAAAGAATTATCAGAGATTACTATGTACACCTATATGGAAACAAACTTGATAACTTAGATGAAATGGAGGACTTCCTGACATCACATAATCTCCCCAGGTTAAAACAAGAAGACATTGAGACACTAAATAGGCCAATAACAACCCAGGAAAGTGATTCTGTCATACGAAGACTACCTACCAAAAAAAGCCCTGGACTGGATGGCTTTCCAGCAGAATTCCACAAAACAGAAAAGGAGGAGCTGATACCAAAGTATTCCAGGTAATTGAGAAAGATGGAATTTTCTCCAAATCATTGTATGAAGCTCATATCATATTGATACCCAAACAGGATAAACATTCAACAAAGAAAGAGAACTGCAGGCCAATATCCCTTATGAACATAGATGCAAAAATCCTCAACAAGATTCTAGCTAATAGGATCGAAAAACACATCTCAAAAATCATCCACCATGAGCAAGAAGGCTTCATCCCCAGGATGCAGGACTGGTTCAACATCGCAAGACAATAACTGTCATTAAATTGATCAACAGATGTAAAAAAAGGAACTACATGATTATCTCATAAGATGCAGAAAAAGCTTCTGATAAAATCCAGCATCCCTTCTTGATAAAAACCCTCAAACACCTAGGTATAGAAGGAACAAATCTCAAAATAGTAAGCACCATCTACAACAAACCCACAGCTAACAGACTGCTAAACGTACAGAAACTAAAAACATTTCCCCTGAAAACTCGAACAAGACAAGGCTGCCCACTCTCATCCCTCTTGTTTAATAATGTATTGGAATTCCTAGCTCAAGTAATTAGATAAGAGAAGAACATCACCTGTATCCAAATAGGAAAAGAGTAGTCAACTTATCTCTCTTTGCTGATAATATGATCCTATACCTTGAAATTCCAGGAGAATTTGTCAAAAACCTGCTTGCACTATAAA
>NW_006958740.1:0-10017 GCF_000164805.1 Carlito syrichta
TAGTCATTGGGTTCATCAATCACAGAAGAGGGACAGTAACTGGATGAGCCATTATGGAGAAGGCTCAGTCACTGGATGAACCATCAAGAGGAAAGTCACTCACTAAGGCACCCATCACAAAAGAGTGTCTGACACTGGGGAAAATATTATAAAGAAGCACCAGTCAATATGGCGTCCATCTCAGAAGAAGGCCAGTCCCTATGGCACATATCACAGAGGAGAGTCAGTCACTGGGGCACCTGTTGCACAGAAGAGCCAGTCACTGAGGGACCCATTACAGAGTAGGGCCAGTCACTGATTCACCCATCACAGAGGAACGTGAGTCACTGGGACAATCATTAAGAGTAAACTCAATCATTGGAGCTTGGATTACATAGGAGGCCCTGTCACTGGGGAATCCATCACAGAGGAAGCCTAATTACTGTGATATCATTTACAGAGGAGGGATAGTCACTGGGGTACCCATCACAGAGGAGTACCATTCACTGGGGCACTCATTAGGAAGAGGTTCAGTTACTGGGGCACCCATCACAGAGACTGGCTAGTCTCCTGTGCACCCATTACAAAGAAGAGCTGTCACTGAGGCACATAACACAGAGAAGGGACAGTCATTGAGCCAACTATCACACAGGAGGTTCACTCACTGGGACATCCATTAGAAGAAGGGCCAATCACCGAGGCATTGATAATAGAGGCACGCTGCTAACTGGGCCATTGATCACAAAGGAGGCCTAGTGACTTAGGCACCAAACACAGAGGAAGATCAGTCATTGGGGCATCCATCATAGAGGACAAGTGGTCACTGAGGCACACATCACATAGGATGAGTCTCTGGGGCTAGTGACTGTGGTACACATCACAGAGGAGAGCCAGTAACTGAGGCCCATGTTGTGGAGGAAGGCCAATCACTAGGGCACCCATCACAGAGGTCCAGTCACTAGGGCACCCATCACAGAGGAAGGCAAGTCAATGGGGCACCCATTTGGGAGGAGGACCAGTCACTAGCACACCCATCACAGATGTGGGCTAGTCACTGGGGCACCCATTATGGAGAAGGTGCAGTCACTGGAACTCCCATCACAAAAGAGGGCCAGTCACTGGGGCACCCATTACAGAGGGCTAGTCACTGGAGCACCCTACATAGAACATGCCTGTCACAGAGGAGAGGTAATCACTGGGTCAGTCATCACAGAAGAGGGCCATTTAATGGGCACCAGTCACAGAGGAGGGCCAGACACTGGGGTACCAATCCAAGAGGAGGGAGAACCACTAGGGTAATCATCACAGAGCAGGGTCAGTCATTGTGCACCCATCACAGTAGAGGACCATTAGCAAAGGCAGGCATAACAGAGGAGGGCTATTCACTGGGACATCCATCACAGAGGGTTTGTCACTATGGTGCACATCACAGAAGAGTCCATTACTGGGGAATCCATTATGGGAGAGGAGCAGTCAGTAACTGGGATACCCATCAAAGAGGAGGGCCAGTCACTGGGACACTCAGCACTGAATAGGGGCAGTCATGGGACATGCTTCACAAAGGAAGGTTTGTCACTATGTTACCCATTATTAAGAAGGCCCAGTTACTGGGACAACCACCAAAGTGGAGGGCCAGTCACTAGGGCACCCATTATTGTGGAGGGTCAGTCACTGGAGACCCAATCACTGAGGAGGCCCAATCACTGGGGTACCTATCACAGAGGAGGGTCAATCATTGAGGACCCATCACAGAGAAAGGCCAGTCACTGGGGCACCCATTACAGAGGAGAACAGTCAATGGGCACCCATCACAGAGGAAGCCAGTCACTGGAATTCCATCACAGTGGAGGGCCAATCACTGGGAAAATTATAACAGAAGAGACCAGTCATTGGGATACCCATCAAAAACGAGGGCCAGTAACTAGGGCAAAGAATACAGAGTGGACCTAGTCACTGGAAAACCAATCAAAAAGGAGGGCCAGTAAATGAGGCACCAAAGTTGGAGAAAGGACAGTCACTAAGGCACCCATCAAAGAGGATAGTCATTCACTGGGGCACTGATCACAGAGGAGGTCCAATCACTGGGGCAGCCAATTTAACGGAGGCCTAATCTCTGGGACACCAATCACAAATGAGGACCAGTCACTGGGGCACCCATCACAGAGGGGGCCCAGTAATTGAGGAACACATCACAGAGGGGGCCCAATACTGTGAAACCCATCACAGAGAAAAATTTTTTACTAAGGAACCCATGGCAGAGGAGGGAAAGTTACTGTGCACATAACAAAGATGAGAGCCATTCACTGGTGCACTGATCACAGAGGAGAGTCAGTCACTGAGTAACCCATGACAGAGGAAAGCCAGTCACTGGGGTACCCAATACAAAGGAGTGCCAGTCACTGGAGCACTTATCACAAAGGAGGGTCTGCGAATAGGACATCAATCACATATAAAGGACATTAGCTGGAGCTCACAGAGGGCTAGTCCCTGAGGCACCCATTACAGAGGAGAGCCAGTAACTGGGGAACCCATTATGGAGAAGTGATAAACACTTGGGCACCCATCACAAAGGAGGGCAAGTCATTGGGAAACACATCTGAGGAGGGCAAGTCACTGGTGCACCCAATATGGAGGAAGATCAGTCACTTGGACACCCATTACAGATGTGGGCTACTCACTGGTGTACACATTATGAAGAACAGCCAGTCACTGGGACTCTTATCTCAGGGAAGGTCCAATCACTTGGGCACCCATTATGAAGGAGAACCAATCACTGGGACATTCATCACAGAAGAAGGTTATCCCTGGAGCACATATCACAGAGGAGCAGCAGTCACTAGAAAACCCATCACAAAGGAGGGCTATTCACCGGGGCACCCAATTAGGAGGAGAACCAGTCACTGAGGCACATATAAAAGAGAAGGGCCAGTCAGTGGGGAAACCATCACAGAAAAAGGCTAGTTGCTGGGACACATGTTACAGAGGGGCAAAAGTCACTGGGGCACCCATTAGGGGAGTTATTGGGGAATCCCTCACAGATCAGACCCAGTCACTAGGGCATCCATCACAGAGGCACTGGGTCACAAATCACAGAAGAGGGCCAGTCACTGGAGCACCCATCACAGAGGAGGACCAGTAACTGGGGAATGCATCACAAAGGAGGATCAGACACTGACATAATTTTCACAGAAGAAGGCCAGTCACTGGGGCGCACATCACAGAGAAGGACCAGTCAATGGGGCACCCATTATGCAGGAGGCTCAGTCACTGTAGTATCTCTCACAGAGAAGAGCCAGTCACTGACACCCATCAGAGTGGACAGTCACTGTAGCACCCATCACAGAGGATGGCTAGTCACTGGGACACCAATAATGGAGGAGGCCCTGTTACTGAAACACCTGTCACAGAAGAGGACTGGTCACTGGGGCACCCAATTAGGAGGAAGGCCAGTAATTGGGGAACCAATCACAGAGAAATCGCAGTCAATGAGGCACCTATTATGGAGGAGGCCCAATCACTGGGACACCCATTACAGAAGAGGGCCAGTCAATTGGGCACCCTTTAAGGAGGAGGCACAGAAATTGGGCCACCCATCACATAGGGGGGCTAATCATTGGGACACCCATTTTGTAAGAGGTCCAATTCTTAAGCACACCCCTTGACAGGCCATTCCCCAGTCTCCAGAGCTCCCTCTCCTAACTGCCTTACCTTCCTAAGACACAACAATATTGAAATGAGGCTATTAATAACACTACAATGCCCTCTAGCTGTTCAAGTAAAATGGAGAGTCCTATACCTTTTGCTTTCAATCAAAAGCTAGAAATGTTTTGTGAGGAAGGTGTATGAATAGCTGAGATAAGTCAAAAGCTAGGCCTTTGTACCACATATTAGCCAAATTGTGAATGCAAAGGAAAAGTCTTGAAGAAAATGAAAAGTGTTATTCCAGTAAACACAAAATTTTTTTTTTAAAAAAACAATCTTACTGCAGGTATAGAGAAACTGTCAGCAGTTTAGGTTAAAAAAATAATAATAATAATCAAAATAATCACAAGATTCCCTTAAGGCAAAGCCTAATCCAGAGAAAGACCATAACTCCCTTCAGTTTTCTGAAGGCTGAGAGAGGTAAGGAAGTTGCAGAAGGAAAGTTTGAAGCTAGGAGAAGTTGGTTTATGATGTTGAGGGAAATAAGTTGTCTCCATAACATGGAAGTGCAAGGTGAAGCAACAAGTGCTAGTGTAGAAGTTGCAGCAAGTTACCTAAAAAAAATCCAGCTAAGGTCAATAGCTAGAGAAAGGAAGTCAACACCTTTGAGGCTTCTCTTCAGAAAAAAAGCCTGGCGGGTTTCTGAGCAAGATAGTGATAAAACAGGTTGGAATGTGAGAGTCTGCAAAAGCAAGTTTCCATAAAGACTCTTCCGTGAGTGGGTGTGTACTGGTGGGTGAGTGAAAGTCCATCTGAGGGGAAACTCGGGTTCATGTAACCAGGGCTCTACTCTGGAGGTGACTGCAACCCACCTTGCCCTGAGATTGCATAACTGGGTATGCAGGATCATCTGCCACACTAGGGGCTCTCTTGAGAAGAGGAAGCAGAGAACAGCCACCCCTTACCACCTGGCACCCAGCCCAGACCATCAGTGTAGCAGCAGACCGGGCACGAGCAAGAGGAACTGTGAAGAAGGCAGGTGGTGGAAATCTGGAAGAAAGGGCCAATGCCAGTGATGAGACACTGACAGGTGCCATCTTCTCAGTCCCAGGACTGGGCAGAGACCTGCACTGCCCCACACAGCTCCACCCAGCCACCATCTTGGGACTTTACAATAAAAACTATAAAATACTGCTCAAAGATATCAAAGATGACATAAATAAATGAAAAAATATTCCATGCTCATGGATTGGAAGAATGAACATTGTTAAGATGTCCATCCTACCCAAAGCAATCTACAGATTAACACAATACCCATTAATTTACCATCAGCATTCTTCTCTGATCTAGAAATGACAATACAGAAATTCATATGGAAATATAAACAACCACAAATAGCCAAAATAGTCCTCCTCAGTAAAACAACAACAACAACGTCAACAAAAAAACAAAGTGGGAGGGATAACACTTCCATACTTTAAGCTTTATTATAAAGCTACAACAATCAAAACAGCCTGGTATTGGTACAAAAAAGGCATACAGACCAGTGGAACAGGATAGAGATTCCAGAAGCAAAACCTCAATTTCTCAACCAACTCATCATTGACAAAGTGTCCATCATCAACCACTGGCAAGAGGAGAACCTATTCAGTAAATAGTACTGGGAAAACTGACTGACCACAGGCAGAAACAAGATCCCTCCCTATCACCATACACAAGATCCCTCCCTATCACCATACACAAAAATCAACTCTAAATGGATCAAAGACCTAAACATAAAACCTCAAACTATAAGAACCTTAGAAAATGCAGAAGACACCCTGATGGAAGCAAGTTATCTAAAAAAAATCCAGCTAAGGTTTGGAATTGGCAACCAATTTCTGATCAAACTCCAAAGTGCTCATGCCATAAGAGATAAGATTGACCAGTGGGAGCTCATCAAACTAAGAAGCTTCTGCAAAACCAAAGAAACCATTGAGGGAGTAGGGAGATAGCCCACAGACTGGAAAAAAAATATTTGTCATCTGTATATCTCACAAAGCCTAACATCTAGGATCCACAAGGAACTCAAATGTGCTAGAAATAAAAAAACAAACAGCCACATTACAAAGTGGGTAAAATATATGAATAGACAGTTCTCGAAAGAAGACATTGGAGTAACCAAAAGATACATGCTCAGCCTAACTAGTCATCAAAGAAATGCAAATTAATACCACACTGAGATACCACCTAACTCTAGTCAGGATGGCCATCATCAATAACTCAAAAACAACAGATGCTGGAGAGGATGCAGCAAAAAGGGAACACTTCTACTACATTGTTGGTGGGATCGTAAACTAGTATAGCCTCTGTGAAAAACAGAGTGGCAACTCCTAAAAGATCTAAAAGTTGACCTCCCATGAGCCCACAATCCCACTACTAGGAATATACAACATAAGAACTGCAATCACTCTACAAAAAAGATACCTGCACATGCATGTTTATTGCAGCATTATTTACAATAGCAAAAACATGAAATCAACCATGCTGCCCATCAAAAGAGAAATGGATTTTAAAAATTGTGGTTCATATACATGATGGAATATTATGCAGCCATAAAGGACAAAATTAAGAAATTCACAGCAACTTGGATGGCCTTTGAGGCTATAATACAGAGTAATCTATCACAGAAAAAAAAACTGAGTATCACATATTCTAACTCACAAGCAGACCTTGAACTACTATCATAATACTATAAGAAAGAGATTGGCAGTAGTGGCCAACTACCAGGGGAGGGCTGGGGCGGGACTGGCAGCAGTGGGAAACTGCCAGGGGAAGGGGGTGCACACCTTATCAACAAGGGTACCTGCATAATGAACATTTGTATACCTAACCCTGAATTGAACCCCACATATTTAAAATTAAAAAGAAAAAAGCCTGAAGAGTCATACTTTTCAGAAAAAAAAAAGAAAAGATTTATTTCAAAATGTTAATGCTCATTGACAATGCACAGTCACTCAAAAGCTCAGATGGAGATTTTCAGGAAATTAACATTCTTTCCATACCTGCTAATACAACATTCATTCTACAGCACAAGGATCAAGAAGTAATTTCAACTTTCAAATTTCATTACTGAAGAAAAGCATCTCATAAGGTTATAGATGCCACAGACAGTAATTCTTCTGATGGATCTAGACAAAGTAAATTAAAAACCTCTGGAAAAAATTTATCATTCTAGATGCCATTAAAAGCATTTGGATTCAGGAGAGGAAGTAAAAATATCAACATTCACAGAAATAATCTGATGCCAAACCTTATAGATGACTTTGAAGGGTTCAATTCTTCAGTGGAGGAAGTAACAGGAGATCTAGAAGAAATAGTAAAAGAAATAAAATTAGAAGTGATGCCTGAAGATGTGACAGAATTGCTAAATCCTCATGATCAAATGTAAATGACTGAAGAATTGCTTCTTAAGGATAAGTAAAGAAAGTGTTTTTTTTGAGATGGAATCTACCTCTAGTGGAGATGCTGTGAACACGTTGAAACAAATAATTTATAATATTGCATAAACTTAGTTGATAAACCAGTGGCAGCGTCTCAGGGAACTGATTGTAATTTTGAAAGTTCTACTGAGGGTAAAATGTTATAAGACAGCATTGTGAGCTATATTTTCTGAAAGGACAAATCAATAATGTAGCACACTGTATTGATATTTTATTTGAAGAAATTGCCACAGCCATCTTAGCACTCAGCACTCAGTACCCTGATCAGGCAGCAGCCATAAACACTGAGTTAAGACCCTCACCAGAAAAATGATTAAGGTCCTCTGAAGGCTCAGATGATTGTTGGCATTTTATCCAAAGTTTTTTTAAAATAAGGCATGCACTTTATTCTAGACAAAAATGTCATGGCACACTTAATAGACTACATTATAGTGTAAACATAACTTTTATATGATTGGAAATCAACATTTCCTATGACTCATTTTACTGTGATATTTACTCTGCTGCAGTGGTCTGGAACTGAACCCAGAATATCTCCAAGAGTATGCCTATATCTCTTATTATACCTATTAATCATCTATATCTATCTATCTATCTATCTATCTATCTCTGACTCGTTCTGTTTCTTTGGATAACCTTGACCAATGCATTTATATATAAGGTTATTTTCTGTCTCTACTATAGAATGATAGGAAAATAGTATGGTTTCGTCATATCTGTGTCCAAAGTGCCTAGGATAAAGCTTACATATTGTAAGCATTCAACAAAATATAAGTTACTTTGTAATGTAGCAGTAAGAAATTTTGACTACGACAGCTGACAGGAAAATTGACAGAATCTATTTCTTTTTTTCCAAACGTATTTTTTATTTTAAAATTGTGGAGTACAGTTAAGAGTTAGGTATACAAATATGCAGCGTTCAGGCACCCTTGTTGATAAGGGGTGACCCCCCCGTCCCCAGACAGATATTGACTACCGTTAATCCCACCAACCTTCCCCTCCCTGACTACCCCCATAGTTTCCTGCCACTGTCAATCCTTTTCTTATAGTATTAAGATAGATGTTCAAGGTCCACTTATAAGTAAGAACATATGATACTCAGATCTTTGTCTCTGTGAGAGATCACTCAGTATTATAGATGCTAGTTCCATCCAGGTTGCTGTGAAATTCATGATTTTGTTCTTTTTTATGGCTGTGTAGTATTCCATCATGTATATGTATCACATTTTTTAAATCCACTCATCTTTTGATGGACAGCATGGTTGGTTCCAGGTTCTTGCTATTGTGAACAATGCTGTGAATAACCATACATGTGCAGGTATCTTTTTTATACAGTGATTTATATTGGGAATATACCCTGAAGAATTTATTTCTGGTAGCTTTTATTTTTCCTGTAAGGCAAAAACAGGGGTCATCTGCTCACAGTAAGGAGAAGGGCAGATGGATCAAATATCCACTAGTGGAGAAGCTTTGAAGACCTTTTTGCACAAACCAGGAGGCAGGAGAAGGACAGTAGAATCACCAGTCTCTGCTAAGGGCTTATGTGAGGTTGGTCAATGTGAACTTTTAAAGTATTAACAAACTTTCCTATTTTCTGATATCCTCCAACAGTGCTCAGCTGCCCTGAGGCAAATGAACACAAAGAAAACCCCACTGGGATCAACCAAGAATGCAGAAGGCAGCAGCTGATATGTGAAAAGCACAATGACTTCAAAGTTTTAGCAATCAGAATTCATTTAGTGCAGAGGAAAATTGTCAATACACCTCACAAAGCTCTGAAAGCCTGATTGTATAAGCACAGAGGGTACAATTGAGCTCACTGTGTGGGAAGGGCAACATGCTCAGGAGCTGAAGTCCCTTGAGCCATTTATGAGCTGTGTGATAACTGGCAAACTATCTAATCACTCTGAGTTGCAGCTTTTGCTTCTATAATTTGAAACATGTATGAAGAGTTGTTTTGAGGCTGGGAATTACAGTTACTAACCTGGGACAGTTATATAAGTAGAACACGCCATTCTAGTATAATATCAAATAAACAAAAGGCACGAATTCACAGAAAACCATAATGAGTCTGCACGCAAGTTTTTAAAAATATAATTCCTTAGGTGTTGCATTTCAGCAGAAGAAAACACTGATGAAAATATTTTACACGATATTAAAGCACTGCTAAATATTGTGTGTGTGTGTATAAAAACAGAGTTCATTATCTCAGCATGATCCTGCAGTCAATAATTGCCACCATTCAGCCTTTGAGGCCAAAGAGTATAAAAGGGGCATTTTCAAATTTTTTACTTTTGGAGAGCATGAATGAGAGTGGAGAGAGAGAGAGAGGAGGGGGGGAGAGAGGGAGGGAGAGAGAGAGAGAGAGAGAGAAGAGAAGGGGAGAGAGGGAGAGAGAGAGGGAGAGGGAGGACGGAGAGAGAGGGAGGAGAGAGAAGAGAGAGGTTCCTGATTTTACTTTTCAAAATAACAAGAGTTGGAGTAGAGAGAAGAGAGACGTTCCTGATTTTACTTTTCAAAATAACAAGAGTTGGGGGCACGTAGTTTTGAAAGACAAAAATCTACATTTACAATGAAAGTAACAGTTGTAATTTGTAGATTATAAATCAACTGTACCAAAATTATCTTATCAAGACCAGAAGAAGTGATGGCAGAAGTAAACGTGGAATAAATGTATACTGGACATGCATGAAATTACATCAATGGCTCATTTAATTCAAGCAGAAGTCTATGTTTTATCTTCCATCTTGTAGACATTAAAGCCTGTCCACCCTGATGAGCATTACCTGCTCTCTTTCTGTTATACAGACAGGCAGCCACAGAAATCCACGAACCAGTTAATGTAGGCATACGACATACTATCAAACATAAAATCTATTTTATAATTACCTTTAAAAAGCAGATATTAAACTTT
>NW_006958741.1:0-938 GCF_000164805.1 Carlito syrichta
AGTTGACTAGCAACTCAGCTAGCTTGTCCGCTATCAAGTGTGCTCCCTCGCTTTCCATCAGGTTAGCTAACTAGTAGCCTCGCTCACATGCAAACCGATCATAAAACTAGTTGGCTCACTCGCCAGCCAAGAGGTCAATTAACTTGTTGGCTCGCTCAAAAGCCAAAAGGTAAGCTAAATAGTAGTTTGCTCACCAACCGACTAGTTAAGTCAACTCACCATCGGCTCACTCGCTGGCCGACTAGTTATGGCAGATCACGTGTAGGCTCATTAGCTGACCGACTAGTTAATTCAGCTGACCAGTCAGATCACTCACCAGCCGACTAGTTAAGTCGGGTCACCTGTCGGCTCACTTTCTGGCGGAATAGTTAAGTCAGCTAAACTGCTGATCTACTAGCTGGTCCACTAATTAAGCAGTCTAGCTGTTTAACCAGCAGGGTGGCTGGCTAGTTAAGCCATCTGTCTATCCCACTGTCCAGCCAGGCGGCTGGCTACTTAAACTGGATGGCTAGCCAGCTTGCCAGTCTGCTGGCTAGCAAGCTGGCTGCCTAGGCAGCTAGCCAGCTAGGTCCACTAATTAAGTAAGCTAACCAATAGGCCGACTAGTGGGCCAACTAGTCAGCCAACAATTTAGGTAAGCTACTTAGTTGGCAGACTAGTTAGATCAGCTAAGTATTCAGCGTACAAGTGGGAAAACTAGCTAGGTCACCAAACTAGCCAACCAACTACTTAACCGAGCTAAGAAGGGGGTCAACTCATCAGTCAACTAGTCAACACAGTTAAATAGTCGGCCGACTAGTTGGCCAGCTTGTTAACCCAGCTAACAAGTCAGACGAGTAGTCAGACAACGTGTTAAACCAGCTAACTATTCAGCGGAATCATCAGTCTACAAGTTAAGTCACCTAGCTAACTCGTTAACCAACCAGCTGTCAGCTATT
>NW_006958741.1:1410-1711 GCF_000164805.1 Carlito syrichta
AATTCATTAACCAACTAGTTAAGTCAGCTAGCTGTCTGATTAGCCAACGCATTAGTCAGCCAGCTAAGTGACTGGCTAACTAGCTAGCTAACTATGTCACCTAGCTAAGTCAGATAGCTCACTATTTAGCTAACTAGCTAACTATTTAATTCAGATACTTAAACTTCTACTTAACTAGTTAGCTAATTAGTTAAGTCAACTGGTTATTCAATCAGTTAATTAGTTAGCTAGCTATTTAATACAGGCAGATAAGTCAGCTAGCTAAAAATAGTTGTCATCTAGTTAATTCAGCTAGTTAAGT
>NW_006958741.1:2721-4214 GCF_000164805.1 Carlito syrichta
GGCTAGCAAGTTAAGTCAGCTAGTTAAGTCACTGGCAACTGGCTAGCTAGTTAGTTAAGACAGCACATTAAGTCAGTTGGATATCCAGCTGGTTAGCTAGTAAAAAACTAGTTATGTCAGATGACTAGCCATCTGCCTAGCTAGTTATTTTAGCTTGTTAATTCAACTGGCCATCTAGGAAGCAAGTTATATAAGTAAGCTAGATATGGCAGCAAGATAGCTAGTTAAGTTAGCTAGTTTATTCAGCTGACTAGCCAGATAGCTAGCTAGGTAGGTAGCTAGTTCAGTCAGGTGGCTTACCAGCTGGCTAGCTGTTTAAGTCAGCTAGTTAAGTCAACTGGCTAGCTAGTTAAGTCAGTTACTTAAATAGGCTGCCTAGCAGGGTAGGTATCTAGTTAAGTCAGCTGGATAGCTAGCTGGCTAGCAAGTTAAGTCACCTAGTTAAGTCAGCTTGCTGGCCAGTAGTTTAGCTAGATAGTGAGGTAGTTAAGTCAGCTGGCAGGCCAGCAGAAAATGTAGGTAGGTAGCTAGTTAAGTCAGCTGGATAGCCATCAGTCTATCTAGTTTTGTCAGCTAGTTAAGTTAACTGTCTCTATAACTGTCTAGCTAAGTAGCTAGCTAGTTAAGTCTGCTGGCTAGCCAGCTAGCTACTTCCTTAAATCAGCTACTTAATTTAGCTGCCTAGGCTACTGGCTTGCAAGTTAGCTAGATATTAAAATCATCTGGCTAGACAGCTGGCCAGCTAGTTGACCCAGCTAATTTAGTCAGCTGGCTAATCAGCCGGCTAGCCAGTTAATTCAGCTCGTTAAATCAGTTGTTTGGCCAACTGTCTATCTAGTTAAATAGCTTGTTACAATGCATGTGTAGCCATCTGGCTAGCTAGTTATTTCAGCTTGTTAATTCAGCTGGGTAGCTAGGCAGCTAACTAGTTAAGTTCGCTTGATATGTCAGCTAGCTAGCTAGTTATGTCAGCTAGTTAAGTCAGCAGATATATGATAGCTAGCTTGTAGCTAGCAAGTTGAATCAGCTAGTTAAGTCAGCTGGATTTCTAGGCAGCTAGCTAGTTAAGTCAGTTGGGTAGCTAGTTAAGTCTTTTAATTAAGTCAGCTGGAGAGGCACCTGTCAAGCAGGATAACTAGCTTTAAGGCAGCTGACTAGCCTGCTTGCTAGCTAGTCAAGTCACCTACTTAACTCAGATCACAGGCCAGCAGGATAGCTAGGTAGTTAGGTATTTAAGACAGCTGGCAAGCCAGCAAGCAAAGTAGGTAGGTAGCTAATTAAGTCAGCTGGCTAGACATCTGGCATCTAGTTATGTGAGCTAGTTAAGTTGGCTAGCTGTCTAGCTCTCTATCTAGGCAGCTAGCTAGTTAAGTCTGCTGGTTAGCCAGCTGTAAATTCGTGAAGTCAGCTAGATAAGTCAGCTGGCTAGCCTGCTGGCTAGCTACATAACTAGGCAATTAAGTCATCTGGCTATCCAGCTGATTAGCTAGGTA
>NW_006958741.1:5103-5814 GCF_000164805.1 Carlito syrichta
AGCAAGATATCTAGCTAGGTTTCTAGCTAGTTATTTCAGCTAGTAAATTCAGCTGGCTAGTTAGGTAGCTAGCTTGTTAAGTCAGCTAGTTAAGTCAGCTGGCTAGCTAGTTATGTCAGCTAGTTAAGTCAGCTGGCTAGCTAGTTATGTCAGCTAGTTAAATCAGCTGGATAGCCACCTGCCTAGCTGGGTATCTAGCTAGTTAAGTCAGCTGGATAGACACCTAGCTAGCTAGTTAAGTCACCTAGTAAACTCAGCTCGCTATCCAACTTGTTAGCTAGGTAGCTAGGAAGTTAAATCAGCTGGTAAGCCAGCGGGATATGTAGTTAGCTATCTAGTTAAATCAGTTGTCTATCCTTTTGGCTAGCTAGAGCTGTCAGCTAGTTAAGTCAGCTAGCTAGCCAGATGGCTTACTAGCTATGTAAGCTTGTTTAGTCACCTGGCTTTCAAGTGAGCTAACTGGTTAAGTCAGCTCGTTAATTCAAGTGTATAGCCAACTGGCTATCTAGGTAGCTCGCTAGTTAAGTCAGCTTGCTAGCCAACAGACTAGCTGGTTAAATCAGCTAGTTAAATCAGTTTGATACTCACCTAACTAGGTAGGCAACTAGCTAATTAAGTCAGCTGGCTAGACAGCTGGCTAGCTAGTTAAGCCAGCGAGTTAAGTGAGCTGGCTAGCCGGCTGGCTAGCTAAGTGGCTAGCTAGTAAAGAAA
>NW_006958742.1:0-887 GCF_000164805.1 Carlito syrichta
CCTCAGCCTTCCAAGTAGCTGGAGCTACAGGCACACACTACCACAACCGGCTAATTTTTTTTTTATTGTAGAGATGAGGTCTCACCAAGTTGCCCAGGCAGGTCTTGAACCCGCGGGCTCAGGCAATCCACTCACCTCAGCCTCCCAAGGTGCAGGATTACAGGCTGAGCCACTGAGCCCAGCTAACTGCACGTGTTTCAAATGGGTTTCATAATGGCATCTGAATGTTGTATTTCCCAGGGAGTCTCTATCAATAATCGCCCATCCCTCTACGTCCCTTGCTAGATGTGGGGACAATTAGAAAGGGACCAAGTGTGACTCTTCTCTCCAGGCTAATAGGTGGCTTTCCCAGAGCCTCTGAACTTCTCTCAGACACACCTCTAAACCGAGGAGTTGGGGAGAGGCCAGCCAGACCCTGGAATCCTCCCAAACATGGGCGATGTGAGTTTAAAAGGTGCCAGGAACACCAGAGAGAGGCCAGATTGAAGCCCTTGTCACAGAGCCTGGGGGCAGTGGTGTGGGGACAAAGGCCCACCCCTTCATTGCCGACCATCAGCAACACAAGTATCAAAGGATATGCAATTTCTGGGAGGACTTCGGGATTTCCTATATTCCCCTAAAATGACTTTTCTTTCTGTGTCTCCAGAAAACAGCCAAACTGCCAAGTTCAATCAGAAAGCACCGTGCTTGTGGTCCCTTGGCAAAACCACCCTTTCCTTGGTGACAACACTACATAGCTTTTTAAGTTTCAGGTTTTGCTTTTTATCCCCAAAGGCCAGTCTGCCCCTTTGGCCCTTTCGTGGGACAGGGCTGTGCTTGCGACCTTCGCCAGTGTCTGTAAAACATCACTTAGTGGGAATGGGTTTGCTCAGAAATGTCTTAATGAA
>NW_006958743.1:0-13170 GCF_000164805.1 Carlito syrichta
CCCCCTTGGGTCCCCTCCCACTCTGGGAGATTTTCTGTCCTCTCAATAAATCCTGCTTTCTCACATAAACAAACAAACAAATAAATAAATAAATTATACTTGTTATGGAATCCATTTTCTTGAAGTAAAAAAGATCTCATATAATTTATTATCTTAAAGAAAATTAGAAATTGTTTATGTGGATTCAAATATTTTATTTTGATCATACTATGCCATGGCACATAGCTGTTATGCATAATTTTTTCAGAAATATCCTTAGAGCAATATTTTTAGTTTGTGCAATGCATTTATTTTGAGTGTTTGAAACATTTGAATCTATGCAAAGCATAGATTTTCTATACCATTACTATTAGAATGTAGGAATTAGATTCCTTTTTAAGCATTTACATGTTTTATGAAAATAATGCATTCAAGTATCATTTTAAAACATTTCATGACAATATAGTTCCAAAATAGTCATTTATGAAATAATATTTAAGTTTAATAATGAAAGAAATTTTTATTCCCAGGGGCAATGGTGTAGTAATGGAAACGTCAATACAACCACTGCAAAAGGTAGGAAAAAGACTATACAAATAAAACATGAAAATGATTTACTAATGACATCAGAAAGCAGTGGAAATAATGAGAACTAGTTGAGCCAAACTTCCACAACATAAAAAACCTTTGTGGTTGAGTTGACACTCACCTGTTTTTGGTCCTTCTGCCATATTTGCCAAATTTGTATGTGAACACATGTTCTGACTTGGCACAGAATGAGGAACACTCCTGGGAAGGGAAAATCTGGCTGAGACTTGGTGGTTGCAAGGTCAAGCTCTAACACATGGCCATTGTTCTTCTTGGGACATGTGCTAGGACAGTCATCATGCAGGCTGGGGGTTCTAGGCTAGAAGGAGTGAAAACCTCCCTCAGACTCAGGTTGCTGCCCTCATTTCTCAAGGCTGCAAAGACCATCCTTTATACATATCTGAACCATTGGCATGATCTCTATTCCCACTGTTCCCCTGCTGGGGCAAGCTCTGCTGGGTTGGAAACTCTAGTGTGCCAGGAGCTATGTGAGCCTTGGTTAGGTCCATATATGGACCTTACTGAGAAAGCCCAGAAAGGTGACTGACTGAAATTCATGTGTTGGATCATCTTGATTATTGAGCGGTCCCTGCCTAGTAATGGCATTCAGAAGGCTGTTAACTTGGAAAACTATTGTTCTCAAACTTGGCCCATTTTGAAAGTTTCAGTCAGAGCTTTTCCTAAAGAATTTTGCCTCCAATTTTTCAACTGTGTTTTTCTAAGGTCTGATAAGCTTCGAAATCAGCACCCATTGTCATTGACTTGCCAATCATTCCTCACAAATTGATCATGCTATTTAACACCTGAATTTTACCCTCTATTGTGATTTCCATTCCTTCAGGACATAATTGACCTGAGAGTGATGTGACATCTGTCCAGTATAAGTCTTTGACAAGTATCAAAGCAAAATTGTGTCTCCAAATTCAGAAATGATTCAGAAATGGAAGATAATACCTGGATTAACCTGGAATTGTAAGCTTACATATACATGAATACATGCAAATATAAGTATGTGCCACCAACATATATCATATATATGCACCTATAGGTATATTATAAACATATATCACATTTTCATAAATGATGTAAATGTCACTTTTACTCAAATATTACTCAATTTTGATTTCTTCTTAGTATATGGGTTACTAAATATTCACACTAAGGACACAAATTTTTATAAAATACAATTATCAATTTTGATAGATGTGAAAATATTGTATTTGTAAGCACTTACAAAGTAATGATTGGTAACCAAATACCCAAAACTCAGTGACTTTTAACACTAATTATGAATTTTCAACTTTATGTATTTTCATGCTAATTATCTATCTGATCCAGGCAAGGCTCAGCTGGGTGGTTCTACTTCAGGGCACTGAGTTTACCTCAAATCTATGGTTTTGTTGGAACTAGTACTAAGGATGAAGGGCAGTGACTTTACAGGATACAACATTTTTATGGCATGATACAAGACTAACTGAATAAAATCCCCAAACCAAGATACACAGGCATATGTGATTATGCTATTAGCAAATGATAACATTTTTCATTCTTTACAATCTTGAAAAAAAGTTCAAATTTAATGTTTTATTGAGTAGGAAGTAAATATGGGTATATTTTTAAAACATGTGACTTTAAATAAAAATTTTCTTAGGTGACCTCAAAAACTTCATCTGACGTGTCCTGAAATGAGGCTTTTAAGTCTCATCTGTATCAACTGTTTAGTTACAAAAATGTAGGTGATTCTGCAATTCTGCATTTGTGACATGCTCACAGTGATGCCAGTGATGATGTTGAACTCTGGACAAATTATGAGTTGAAAGAAAAATAGTGCTACATCCACATTTAGTTGTTTTAGTTGTTTTTTAATTTTTATTTTTGTCCAAAAACAATTTTTATTTTTAGATTATACTTATATATTTTATGTAATGAATTAAAATAAAATTTATCATTTTTCTGTTGACTGTGACTTGAAGTTTTTTTCCAATGGTCCCAACTTGCTGATGACACTTATAAGTACATTCAAGTATGTTCTGGGGTCATCCTCTCAGTAGAATAATTATGAGACCTGGGAAATTAGTGAACATTCTGGGATGTCTGTTGTGAACTCACCATTATCACCATCACTCCTTTAAGCACATTCCTGAGAATACTTTTCCTCTCTGATTTCTTAACAATTCTATCTTCTGACCTTTTAAAGGTTTTTGTTTAAACACTGACTCCCTATATTAGAATAATTTCTCCTTGAAGAACCTAAGTAGCTTCTCCTTTGCTGTAAGAACCAACTATGCTATAACCCAGACTCCTCAGGTGTAGTGATCTCTACCTATTATTAAACCAGAAGTGATGGTGCCATGGCTACACTGCTGGACTGAGGTAGAGTAAGGAGACAAGGTGGAGAGGAGCCTCCCTGGCCCCCTCTACCAATGTCTCCCCATGACCTTCAGAGTATGGCTGCAACTAAGAAATGCTCTCAATAGACGGAGGCACCAAGAAGAGCATCTGGGGCTGTCCAACATCACACATGTGATTTTCTGTGTGGTTTATGTGATGGTTTGTAACACTGTGGGAGTGTAATCGTAACCCTATTGACAATAATAATCTGTCATGTCTTCAGACTGTAGGCTTCTAGTGTTGAGAGTGAAATCTGTCCCAGATTCATTGCCACTGAACCTTGATGGGACACCAGTGTGCAGACTGGATGCATAATAAATCAGGTTCTCAGACACTTTTCCTGGTTTCTGCTGATACCTGTATGGATCATTGTGAATGCCCTGACTTGGTCAGCAAATGATGGTGACTCTGTCTCCTAGAGATGCACACAGGGAGGATGGAGACTGGGTCATTTGGATGTTACATCTGGATCCTGAGATTGGAAACACACACACACACACAAATTCACACAATCACGCTATAAAAGGATTTCCCTGAAAGACCAGGCAGTACTGTCCTCACTGGCTGAGTCCACTCCTAGTGTTCTTCCTCCTTATTTGAGAGGCAGAGCAGTAGGAGACTAAGAAGCTGAGAGCGTGACCCTCATGTCCATGCTGAGTCCTGACTGGGACTGACTCCTGAACAGGGTGTGACCAGTCTATTAGTAAGTCTTCAGGGCAGTGGGTTATGCTCTGTGAAATATGCAAATCTCCCCAGCTGCTAGGATCACTTATCTAAATAACACTGCACTGGCCCAGTGTAACTCAGGTGTTCTAATATTCATCAGGGCAGCATATATTTGCCTGTGGTGATCCAGTTTCTCACTGGGCCACAGGGCACAGTCTACTGTCCTGTTAGTAGAGTGTGGTTTTGCTCAGCTCATTGTTCATGACTTACTTTCTTTCTAGCTTTCCATCTAAGGCCAGGCTTCTCAGGGAAACATATATCAGAAACTGCAGGAAATTTTAGAAGTTTCTTGCATTTTGTACCAGTGGATATTACTGAGACCTGAGAAACTTCCTTTTAGGTCTGATACTCTGGAGTCCTTGCTGTTGTAAATCATCAGCACTAATAACTAGAGATGCATTGAGGTATAAGCATGATAGGTATTTAGTTGGGTATGTAGATAGATATGACGATGATGATATATAGGTAGATAGTATGATAGATAGAGAGACATATAATTAGGTAGGTAGATAGATAGAATAGATGATAGATATTTTCAATTAAGAAGCAAAAAGAAATATAAATTTATAATATGTGAAAATAGTGTCCTGCTTTGCAAGAATGTGTCCGGTCACTGGATGTATGGCATGGCCAACCTGTTACCTCCAGACATGTGAGTGTCATCCTCCATTTCTTTTGTTTTTTTCCAAATGGGCATTTATTTGTACTGATACATAGACATTATTCCCACTTAAAAAAAACATACTATTCGTGACCTGCCTGGGCAACTTGGCGAGACTTCATCTCTACAATAAATCAAAAAATTAGCTGGGCGTGGTAGCACGCGCCTGTAGTTCCAGCTACTTGGAAGACTGAGGCAGAAGGATCGCCGGAGCCCAGCAGGCAAGGCTGCGGTGGCCGGAAGCAGCCACTGCACTCCAGTCTGAGCAACAGAGTAAGACTCCAACTCAAAAAAAAAAAAATATATATATATATATATATATATATACTAAAAAATATACATTAACCATAGAAGTATTTACTCTGACTGGAAAGAAAACAAACATGGCTATTTTCAAAACAGCAATAAACACAAGAAAACCACATATATAAATCATGGCAAGTGTACATCTCATTTTTGACAAAAATAAGTTCCATTTTTACATTAATGCTTTATTATCAATTTCCATACAGATCCTCTGACCTTATTTACATTTACTATGAAATTTCTATTAGCATGTATTACTCAAAGGTACTCAATTTAAAGGTTGTAAAGCCCTGAACTTAACTAGGAAACAGGATTTCCAACTAAAATTAGAACATAAACAGTTCCAAAGATCAGAGATTATGAAAATTACAGCCGGGCTCAGTGGCTCAGCCTGTAATCCCGTACCTTTGGGAGGCTGAGGTGAGTGGATTGCCTGAGCCCGCGGGTTCGAGACCCGCCTGGGCAGGCGAGGCCTCATCTCTACAATAAAATCAAAAAATTAGCCGGGCGTAGTAGCGTGCACCTGTAGTTCCGGCTACTTGGAAGGCTGAAGCGGAAGGACCGCCGGAACCCAGCAGGTCGAGGCTGCGGTGGCCGGGAGCGGCCACTGCACTCCAGTCTGGGCGACAGAGTGAGACTCCAACTCAAAAAAAAAAAAAGAAAGAAAATTACAATACCTAGTACATAAATAGTTCATAACCTAACAAAGGTGTACAGAATGTCAAAGAAAAGACCGCATAAGGCAAGAAATATCCTCAGATTCAAAACTGATTTTCCCTCATTCAAGTTCATTTGCAGGTCTGAAGCTGGTTTTATTGTCAAAATCTGAGGAAAACTAAATTTAAATAAAATAGCATGAAAACATTTAAGTTAAAAAAAATTTCCTTAGCTTAGTCTCCAAAAATATGGAAAAAGTATTTAATAATTAAAAACAAATATAAATTGAAAAGGGATTATAGGAGAAATCATAATGAGCAGGCAAAAAATTAAGAGGAAATAAAATTTATAATTTATAATTTGGTCATTCAAATTATTCCTTTAGCCAAATAAAAATAAATTTATAGATGGATAACTGAGGTTCACTAACATAAGGTAGGGAAAAAGTTTAAGCTAAAAATTAAATCTGTATTTTACTGCAAAGAAATGAGAGATTTACCTACAGCAATTTTCTATTGATGCTAAATTAAAAGCATGGGTTAACATCTTTATAACAAATGGTTTGACAGATGTTTTCTTGGCTTTAAAATGTTTTCTTCATATATGCATATAAATGTAATGAGGATAAGAATAATCTTCTGTATTGTCTACATAGTTCATAAGGCCTTTGTCATTGTTAGTCACATTAGATGTGAATATCAGTAGGACCATTACACTAAAGCTGGCCTAAAAAGTTTTCAAAGTGCTACTGTTTCTGACTGATGAGATCCTCAGTTTTCTGGATTTTCTGGGCGACAATTATTTTCAGTTCTTTTTTTCTGGTGATATATACAAGAAGTTACAGCAGATATATAAAGGGAAGATCAGAAGCCTGCTGTCCAAGTTCATTACCACTTGTTCCTGATCCTTTTAAAGTGCAAGTATTTGATAGCCAGTTGTTCTACTACATATTAGTTTTTCACTACTATCAAAAGAAGCCAAACATAACCTAAAGGCTATGCTCCTTCACGGCTGTAAACTGACAGATCCGCCACATGGTTGATTCAGTGTATTGCGCTTGGAAATGATGTAAATCAAAGCCGAAGTTAAAACCCGTCCACTGCCAGCAGTATTCACCATCTTTGGCAAGCTTTCTACCACACCTCATGCTATTTCCTTCTAGTTCTTCTTTATTGATTTCTTGAGGCCCCACCTCACTGTCTTGTTCTGCCCGCAGCATAGCAAGCCACTGCTGTTTATATACAGAGAAGAGCCATTCTGAAGGTACTAGAGAATCTTGTTCAATAATTCTTGCAGAAGCCAGATCACTAATAATATACTGCAACCTTAAATGTCTGAATACTGACACAAATGGTTTTCCTTGTTCAGTTTCAAGAAAGGGCATACCTTCAAAATCTCTTTTCCGCTTAGAAAACCAGACATCTGTTTCCGTCAAAAGCTGTTTTAAAGACCCATTCCAAGAAGGCACAAGTTGAAGGAACATCCACTGTTTTAGTGCTGTGTATACATCCATTTCTACTTGCATAACAAATAAGTTAGATGAACCAATGAGCTGTTTCATGACGTTTATACTGAGTTCTTTTAAAAGTTCAACATCCTGGTGAGTCATCAAATTGTTCAGAAACCATTCAAGGCACTTTTTCTTTACAGAATCTAATCCATAGTTCCCTGCTGATGTGTAATAGCCACATACAGTTTTCACATTAACTGTTTCCTTCATTGTCTCACCACACTGCTGTATTAAACCATCCAACTGCGGCATACTTGCTGCTGCCAAAATGGCAATAACTCGCCTGGGCTTTTTATTAAGACATCATCTCGACACAGTGAACCAAATGCAACCTGCAGTGCTTCTATATCAATATTCTGGTCAGGAATCTCCAGTTCAATAATTTATTCATGGTGGATTCTTTCCAAGAACCACTAAACATACTGCGGTCCAGGGGAGCCGTGGTCCATGGGCTTGCCCAGCAGCCGCGTGCTGAGCCTGCCAGGGCCAGCCCTCGCCCCGCCGCAGCCGGGGCCCGGGGCGGGGGGCGCAGCACCAAGGCCGCAGGCCGGAGGCGACGCGACGGGCCGCGTTACTGCCCAGGCAGCCGCAAGCGCAAGCGGAGCAGCGGGGCCCTCTGCTACTGTCACCCGGACGAGCAGCAGCGGCTTCTCAACACCCCTCGGAGGAAAAAATTAAAGAGTACATCCAAATATATTTATCACACATTATTTTTAAATGGTGAAAATAGTGACATTAAGATTTGTGCTCTACGAGAAGAGTGGAACTTACACAAAATATGTTTATGCCAATCTGGCTACTTTTCTAGTCATTCTCCATTTCTAAATGCTATCTCCCACTGCTTTCATCTAGGCCAGCCAACATCAGCATTTTCTTCCTCCATATCCAAAGAGTCATAGCTACCTTCTAACTCTGTGTACATTACACGTTTGCATTCTAGATGTTCTCTAAGCTCCTTGCATTGCTATTCATTCCTTCCATCACTCTTAATCCAACCTATTCCCCTTCAGAAGCTGAAGCATTCTCTAGACCAAGTGCTCACTCTACCCTTGAATCTTCTCTTTTCCATAAACCTGCATAATCCCCCATCATCAATGTCTTTCAGTTTTTAAGAGAAAGCAGCTCTTAATGTCTGGATTTAATGCATTTGACCCAAGGAGGAAAAGCCATGCAACAAGGTGAAGGGGAAATCAAGGTATTGCACAGGCATTGGAGCTCACACAATATGGAAAGTGTACCCTTTTTGTGGGGTGGAAGGTAAAGTCCACCAGCGGTTGTTGAAGCTATAGTAGAGGAGGAGGGACTCACCACATGAGAATGCAGAATGTGGGACAACATCCTCCCACTAGTGTAGGATATGCCAGATAGAGAAGGATGAGCCGGGCATTCCCATGAGTGGAGGCCACCAGGGCAAGTGTCAGTGCCCAGGCAGGGTAAGGAAGGCACCTATGCAGGGTCAAAGTTCATGGTGGATTAGGAAGGAGTATCAGGCTAATAAGGGTGTTTGGGGCATGTGAAGGAAGTTGTTGGCAGGAAGAGTGTATCCATCAAGGAAAGCAGGAGACTGGTGTTGATAATAGAGCCAAGATAATGTTGGGAAAAAAAGTTAAAAATATCCAAAAAGTGTGCTAGAATAAGCTGTGTGATGTTTGTATTTTATGATATCAGTGCAAGTTATGGTTTTATAAAGATATATTTTAAAAGATAGATGAATGTAAAATACATACAATTTTCCCTAGAAGCAATGATATACTAATCCTGATATAGTGCCTACATCTTACTTTCTGAATACAATTTCTACTAAATGGAATCAGTACTTTTGGAGAAATAACTGATTTCAGGTCTATAATAAGGGAAACAAGAGATAATCCAGACCACCTAGTGCCAGAAACTAAGGAAGTTTCCAGAAAACGATGGAGTGAAAACAGCAGATATCAGGAGCTGATTTGAATGTGATTCTCATTGGAGAAATCTGGGGAATGTTGACTATGAAAATAAATGTGATGGTAGAATGGGGTAACCTATTAAAGGAAATGTGAGCTCATGGATTTATGTTTCGATTAGGATGGGGGTACATATGTGAGTATCAAAGGACTCCTTCACAAATTCTTATTATTTTCAAGGAGAACTGAGTAAAAACTGCAATAAGATGTCTAACAGACAATCCCTTCACTAGAAATAAAATTGAATGTCATCAGTCAAGCGGAAGACTGAAATCACATACCACCCAACAGGACATAGCAAGAACAAAGCATCACTTCTGGACATTTCTGCCAAGGAAAAAAAATCAAGCAAATCCATACATCAAGACATTCCACAATATAATGGTGTGTAATCTTGAAAAGTGTTAAGATTATGAAATCCAAAGAACTTGGCAATGTAGAAGAAAACTAGGAAGACATGAACAAGTAAAACCAACACACAGACATTTACTTATAAGAGACATTATTGGGACAATCGCCAAAACTTGAGATGGATCTGAGGACTTGATGGAGTAATATACTGATGAAGAGTCCCTGATTCAACAGCTCTATTGGGTTTATGCAGGAAATGTTTCCTTAAAGTCTTAGAATTTGGGATTGTGAGGTCATCAACTCAGGCTCAGATTGCTCAGGGGATAAATGTAGTGTATTGTCCTGTACTTACAACCTTTCTGTAAGTGTGAAATTACTTCAAATTTTAGAATGAGGCACCTTTTAAGACCATGTCCAAGGTATTCTGAAGCACTTTATGATGCAACTGAGTCATTCTTCTTGTTTTTTACAAGACCAGGATATTTACTATGGATGCACAAACATGAGTATTTTCTCAAAATTGTGTGACTTAAAGATACATTATTCTCCAAAGACACAGGCCTCAGTTCTCATTACTACCTATTGACTAAATGGATTGCATTTTATTCTTGGTTTGGAGGCTTTCATAGTCTACCCCAGAGCTCATATGGCTTTATTTACCAACATGAAAGTTCTGACTAGGGAAGTCAGCACTTATTATAAAATAACAACGACAACAACAATAATAATAATACAGTTTCTCTCTCCAAAAAAAACAGAATGGTCCTTGACCTAGAGTCTGAATTAGAATACATCTACAATACTGGATAGCATAAAGCTCCTGAGAATCAATTATCTCCAAAGTAGGTTGAAGACCAAGATTATATCACTTGGGAAATGTTCTGAGTTTCAGAGAAGTCGGGGAGTAAGGGGGAAGGACTGAGGGTAGCAACAGTGACAGCTAATTTCATCCAGAAAAATTATGTGTAATTCAATCCAGAACTACCTTGTTGTGACCCGCTCTCCTGGGATAAAGAGAATGCAGCTGGAAACAGGACTGACACAATGTCCCCACTGGCATCTAAGTGGCAAACAAGCATGAACATTCTTAAATACCAATAATAAAGAAGTACCTCATTCAGTTTAATGCAATTCTCATCACAACAAAACAGGCAAATAAAACTTTATCATCAAGGAAAGATTCTTGTTTGATGCAAGTAAACTGAGGAGGAAGTTGAGTCCACTTTCCTCACCAGAGACTCAGAACAGCAGGAGGAGAGGGAACTAAATTGTGTCCCTATGTTCATGAGGTTCATTCTGAGGCTGATCCTGCTCAGAGAGGTTTGGGATGGACTCTTGAGCACAGCCACCTTGGTGAGAAGGTTCCAGTCTCAGAACACAGAGCACAAAGCAAGTTTCCCCACAGTCTCCTCCCAGGACACCCAGGTCACAGTCTTAGGGTGGTCGCTGTTGATAACAGGACACTATCACTCTTACTTTCCCAGTATTTCTAAGACACAGTACTCCCTTTTTTAACTGTGATATTTGTTTGCCATCTAGAGGCAAGTCTTTGACAAGGTAACTTAAGGATTGATTTTTAACAGTGAAAATGACTAAAAAACTATAAGTAAATTTATTATAAATAATAAACTAAGCTTCATACACTGAATCTGCAAAAAAAATGAGGCCAACTGAAGAGTTTGAAAGGATATTGAGTATGTAAAAAGACACATTTCTTTCAAAGAAGGACACTTAAGGTTACATAACATTTTTAGATGACTTTTTAACAATAATTATTATTTTTTAACAATAATTATTAAATGGTGAATGGCAGCTGCAAATAAGCTGCCACAAATATAATTGTATACTCAAAAAATTATTTTCAAGAGTCATGTCAACATAGTTTCAGATCAAAACAAACAAAATACAAAAATATGTGTTTATCAGCAGAAACACTGTGTGGAAAATTTCTCAAAACTGTGCTCGAGACAAAGTAACATTTCTCACATATGGAAAGTTCAAGTTTTCTTCAAACTTTAAAAAAATGTGTTCTCTTTTATCCTTTGTACTTCATAATATCTGAGGAAAGAATATGACAGCAGTGATTGTGAAGAAGGAGGAAAGCTGTCTGCTGGGGTTGGTGGTACCTCCTGCTCACATGAATGACCTAGTGGAGGAGAGCCTCCCATACCACCAAGCACTTGCCTGCCTCTGAGCTGTTATGTCACATACAGAGAAATCTTATCATATTTAACCAACCATATGTTCAGGTTTCTTTGTAGCATCCAATTTTATTGTCCCCTGATTCCCCTTAGTTTTTGAAATCATATTTTTCACCATCTTTTTATGAGTACAATCTGTTGGGAAACCAGAATCATATAGGTCGGCTGGATGTCTTTAAATGGATTTAATCACCTTGTGTGGGTTTGGGCCTTATCTCCTGTCCCATATCAACTCCGACTCTCAAGATCATCAGATGTTTCAGTCACATGAAGACTAAATATGAACCTTGGCATTATTTAACTCCCCATAGTGCTACTTACACATTGTTTTCTTTCACTGCATCCTGTAGACTCAATGATCCATTTATTAGTGCGTTTATATAACAAATAAACTGTCTTATGTTTCTTAATTTGAGATCTCCAGTCTGCTTGCTTTCATTATTAATTTTGCCATATAGTTATTAATTCTAACAGAAATGATACCTTGAAATTTTAATTGCATTTGCCACAGAATCGCTTACCTTGGAATAGACAATCATCTCATATATACTTTACATCATTAGACTGTGGCAGAATTTTGTTGTTTTGTTACCTCAGACATTCTTTTATGTCTGTCATACTGTGTTATGACATGACAGTGACATGACTCATTATTAGGTGTGATATAACGTTGAGCACTATTTTAATTGGAATCTATTGAGAGCATAAATTTTCAATGCATTCACAACTAAAATACATAATTTAGATTCATTTTCAGGTAATGACTGTGTCATGTAAAAATAGTGCATTTTCTAATTCTTCAAAATATTTTCAGATGACAAAATAGTACCAAATATGTCACTTTCAAAATTGTACTTAGATTAAATAGTTTTAAAATCAATGAAATTTAGTAATGTCAAATATTTCTTCATTTTTTCTATGGTACATGAAATAAACTTTTTGTTCTATACCTTTGTGTTTCTGTTGTTTATTTTTATAGCTCACTATAGGAGTTGAAAGAACTTTCTTTTTACTGGGCAAGAGGTAATTGAGGCAAATTGAAGTCTTTTTGCCGTAGGGTCTTATATTTGCCATGGGTTACAAAGTCTGATTGTATAATCAAAAATTTTTATCAATTATTCTTAGTCATATTATCTCTGAAAACTATAGAATGCTATGTCCAACATGACATAGGAAGTGGCAATTTAGTGTAAGGAGTACAGAAGATAGGAAGGTAGGGAAGTGGGAAAGTTATAATTGATCAATATTACCAAGAATTAGCTTGTATAAAATAACCCCCAACTTGTAATCTTCAACATGGATTCCACTGTGTTGCCTTGAATCTTTATGCATGGCCTGGATGTTCTGCTGACTTTAGCCCACCTGGTGTGGACTCCTCCTCTGGCACCACGGGTAGTCCTGTGACACTGAAAGGGAGAACCTTCCTGGGAAGTTTGGTTTGGAGCCATCATGCTGCAGGAAGCAGGTAGCCCTACTCACAGGAGGCTGTGTGATGTCTCCAGGTTCTGCATGAGTGATTGGAAGACTAAAAGTTAATCGTATTCTAGTTGGCTATGTGTCCCCACCTGTGAATACATGTAGAAATAGACTCTGAAAACTTGTCATTCTTTGCATATTACAAATCATTATATATACGTGTGTGCGTGTGTGTGTGTGTTTGTTTATTTATTACTTTATATTTGGTTTGTCTAAAAATATAAGTTTAATCATACCTATCATGGAGTCCATCATCTTTGAATAGCAAATCACTGTACTATAACTTATTTTCTTAAATTAAACTGAGGATTCTCTTATCCTGTGAATTTAAGCTATTATTTTACTTTCATCATACCATTCCATGGCACATACCTGACACTT
>NW_006958744.1:0-656 GCF_000164805.1 Carlito syrichta
CTTCACATAATAAAGGGCATATATGAAAAACAAAGATAACATGACACTCAGTGATGAAACTTTTCAGCTTTTCCCAATAGATCAATAACAAGACAAGGATGTATTCTCTCACCACTTCAAGATAGTATTAAGAATTCTGGACAGAGCAATAAAGCAAAAAATAAATGTTAAAGGTATCCTAACATGAGAGAAATTTAACTCTTCACAGAAGTACTACTTTCCATATAGATAACTCTAAAAGGTTCAAACAAACACACACACACACACACACACACACACACAGCTTTCAGAATTAATAAATTCAGCAGTGTTGCAGAATACAAATTCAACATACAAAAACCACATGCAATTCTATATTTTCAAGCAGCAACCTGAAGGAACCACTAAGAAAAAAATTCATTTACAATAGCACCCAAAACAAATGAAACAGCATAAAAAACTTAACCAGACAAAATAGCTCACTAGCAACTACAAAATATTCCTGACAAATATAAGAAGATATAAGTAAATGAAAAAAGAATTATGTTCACTAGTTAAAAACCATATTTTAAGGATGTCAATACTACCCAAAGCATTACAAATACAATGAAATCTCTATCAGAGTCCATTCCCCTTTTTTCTGTAGAAATAAATAACCCCTTTCTAAAATTCATGTA
>NW_006958745.1:0-762 GCF_000164805.1 Carlito syrichta
CAAGTCTCGCTGATGTGCCCAGGAATATCTTGACCCCTTGGCTAGGGCCGGCCACTGACCTCAGCCTCAAAAAGAGCTGGGATGATGAGGCTGAAACCCCGAGCCTGGCCACGATGTTTCATCAAAAAAGAACCAGGAGGCCTGACGTGATGGCCCATGCCTGGAATCACTGCTATCTGGGTGACCAAGGTGGGAGGATGGCTGGAGCTCAGGAGCCCAAGGTCAGCTCGGGCTATGCAAGGAGACCCCGTTTCCACACCCATCCAAACAGGGGATCTTGGGCCGAGGTGCCCATCATCCAGGCCACAATGATGGCTAAGGTGGGAGGATCACTGAAGCTCACCATTTCTTGCCTGGCAGGGAACGAAGGTCGTGTCAGCAGACCCCAACCTGGGCCACAGAAACAGACCTGTCTTCGAATATAACAGAATCATATAGATTCTCAAGTGTGCATGGTGTGTTCACAGGTGACGGGCTTTAGAGCCAGTATAAATGAGATTCAAGGGACAGAAATTTCCCTGGGTGAGGTCTGTGTCCCTGGCCTTTCTTACCAGAAGGTCCCCAAGCTGAGTCTGAGGGTCAGCCTGCCTGGGGTACATTTTTCGCCTCGGAGCAGACAGCCGGCAGGAACCTGGCCAGGGAGCCTCAGGAACTCCCACACCAAAGCGGGGACAGCCATTGGGGGTGTTGAGGCTGGAAAGGTGCCAAGCTTGGGGGACCCTCACATGTGTGGGTGCAGGGGTGAAGTACTGAGGGCAGAAG
>NW_006958746.1:0-3406 GCF_000164805.1 Carlito syrichta
TTGCCCTGTCTCTGAGGCATGTTCAGTAATCTCAAGGTCAGCATCTGCCCTGCGGCCCACGTAGGACTGTTTTCGGAAGCATCTTATGGTAGAGGATGAGCAGAAACACCCACAGAAATGAGATAATGGGGTCTGTGTTCTCTCCTCTTTATTACCCCAGAGAGTGACTTGGGAGTTGACTTGGTGCTGGACTCAACCTCAGGGACAGATCACACTGTATCCTTCTCAGCTGAGCCATGGAGACCTGAAGGTGCCTCAGCACCATGTCATCCTCCAGAGACCAGGCCCAGGATTCAGCTGAGCCATGGAGACCTGAAGGTGCCTCAGCACCATGTCATCCTCCAGAGACCAGGCCCAGGATAGTCTTTCTTGAAAGAACTCCTGTAGACCAAACAGGGACAGCTTCAGGGGGTGCTGTAGGTACATTGCTGAGAGCCAGGCTGGAAAGGGTGCCCTGTGAAAGGTCTGGTCCTTCCGCCTGCTCCAACCCTGGACACCACCTAATGAGCAGTGTAGGGTCCTTTCTGGCCACTAATGCAGTCCAGCTGTGCCCAGGAGGCCATGGTCAGAGAAAGGCCTAGGCAGGAAAATGTTCATCACACTACTGCTTCTCATCTGTGTCATGTGTAGGGTGATCTCCGTGTCTGGGAGTGTTCAGGGTGCCCCACCCAGTCCACAAGGCCATACACTGATATAGGTTCAAACAGTGTTTATTATGTAGCCCAGCAGACGCACGAGATGAAGGCTTGGTCAGCGGCTAAAATCCGCCCATTCGCTTCCGGCGTTCGTCTGATTGGCCAGTTCAGACCTCAGTTTCCATTAATTGGACAATACTCCAGGCCAAGCTCTTCCAGTGTTGACTGACAGGAGATGCAAAACGAAAGGAACTCCACAGGCAAAAACGCGTTTAGATTTCTCTTAGCCCCGGAGTCAAGGCTGAAGGGTTGGGGGAGGAGGGTTTGTGGAACCAACGCGGAGCATGATAGCCTTGTTCGTTGCTCTTGGTTGGTGGGTCGCTGGACTGTAGGTCGACTCCGCCTCTCCCGGGACACGCTGGGATACTAGTCCTGCAGCTTCACGACCCCCGACCAGGAGCCATGTAGACCCCAGAGTTCCCAGCAAGCTCTGAAAGGCGCCCACAACCCTACCCCTCCCCACCACAGTTCCGGTGCAGGGAGGAATTTCCACGTTTTCCCGCCTCCTGCAGCCAGCATCTTCTGTCACTCAAGACCAGATGGACTGGAGCTTTATCCAATCCACGCAGACTGGGGTCTGAACTGTCCAGTCAGAGAAGAGTCGGAAGTGAGGGGGCGGCATCCCGTCTCTGACCGGACTTTTTGTATTCGGCGAGTGCAGGAGTAGTGAGTCATCTCCCAGAAAATCGCACGTCTTCGTTTCTTCCTCAGTCGCCCTGTGACCAGCTTGTCCTGGGAATCCGTGGAGGAGGAAGTCGGGATGCTCGGAAGCTGGGAGATGGTGAGTGCAGGGCGGGTGTCTCGAGAGAGGGAGAGGATGGACACGGATGACTCATCTGCGGCCCCCGCCGGCTTGGCCCGGTCCCCTCAGTGTAGGTGGGGTTGGGCCTGGTCTCCGCGTGCGGTCCTGCCCCGCCTGCAAACCCACTTCCCACAGACCCCCCGCTCCGGATGTGCGGGAATCCGGAGGGTCATGGGGAAGATCCGTCCCGCGTGGGTACCCGTTTGTGGGTAGGGAGCGATGGTTCTGGTCCCCTCCCACCCTCCTCCCTGTGGTTAAATGGAGACTCCGTCACAGCATTAAGGAGTTCACGTGGGCCAACAGCGGATCTGTGTCGCGAACCCCGGCCAGGGGTCTTGGTGTGGGGTCCCCGGAGGGCCTGGGGGAAAAAAGGCTTTAGAAGGGGTGGGGGGAGCACTGTCTCTCTGGGTGGGGCTGTCTTGCCCCCTCCCTCCCCATCATCCCCTCCTCACCCCCTCCCCCTCTTCCCTTCCTCCTCCCCACACCCTTCCCCTCTCCCCTTCCTCCTCCCTACCCTCCTCTCCTCCTCCTCCCTCCCCTCCCCTCTCCTCACATCCCCCTCTCCTCTCTCCATCCCACTCCCCATCTCTTTCTTCCCTTCCCCTACCCTTCTACCCCTCCACCCGCTCTCCCTTCCCCCACTACATCCCCCCTCCCATGCCACAACCTCCCCATCCTCCCTTCTTCTCTTCCTAGTCCTCTCCCCCTCCTCCTCCCCTTCTTACTCCCCACCACCCCTTGCTCCTCCACATCTCTCTTCCCCACCCCCTCTCCTGCTCCCTTTCCCTTCCCTCACTTCCCCTTCCCCTCCCCCTCTCCCCACCTCATCCTCCCCATCATTCCTCTTCCCTCCCTGTCCTCCTTTCTTCTCTCCCCACCACCCTATCCCCTGCCCCTTCGTCCCACCACCCTATCCCCTGCCCCTTCGTCCCTTCCCCTATCCTGTCCCCTGTCCCTTCCCCTTCACCCTCTTTTCCTTACCCTTCCCTACCTTATCTACCCTCCCCCACCTCATCTACCGTCCCCATCATCCCTCTGCCCTCCCTGTCTTCCTTTCTTCCCTCTCCACCCCCTTTTCCCTGCTCCTCCTTCCCTTCCCCTCTCCTGTCCCCATCCTCCTCTCCCTTTCTATCCTCCCTCTCCTTTCTTCCCTCCCCTTCTCCCCTCCCCTTCCAAATCCCTCTCCCCATTCTCCCTCCCTTCCTTCCTTCCCCTCTCCTCCTCTCCAACTCCCTTACCCACCCACTTCCCCTTCCTCATTCTTTTCCCACCCTCTCTCCTCTTCCCTCCCCAACCCATCTGCCCTCCCTCTTTCTCCCCTTTCTCCTATCCCCCTCTACTCTTCCCCTCTGCATCCTCTTTTCTGCCCTTCCAGTCCCATCTCCATTCCCTTTCCTGAGCCCCAGCTTAAAACCTCATAGCCAGACAGCCAATAAGTTGAGAGATGAAGTTGGAACCCAAACAGGCTCTGACTTATTTTATGAGGGACATTACAATGAGGGTCCAGTGTCCAAAAGACCCCTATTAGGTTGTGTTTACTGTCTTGGGTTTTTATGTCTTGGCTATCGGGACAGAGGGTACTGAGATCAAGACGTGGAAATGGGAGAAAAGCTTTGAGAAGAGGCAGGTGAAAACCAGGCCACGGGCAGGTGCTGGTGGGTGACAGCCCCCTATTTGCCTGATCTGGAATATCCAGGTGGAAGATCCCAGGACAAGTCATCAGGGTCATTGGCAGTTTGCATCAACAGATCCAAAATGTTAGGGTAAGGGTGCATGGGTAGATGTGGATGGGTGCACACCAGAAATCGGGTCCAAGTAATGCAATATTTGCAACACACAAAGGGTGAAAGAAGAAAAGATTTATTTAAGAAAGAGATCACTACTCACAGCCCCTTAGTCCTCCAAGCCC
>NW_006958747.1:0-4970 GCF_000164805.1 Carlito syrichta
AATTCAAGCACAAGAAATTCAGAGAACCCCTGCAAGACAACAAATGAGAAGACCAACTGCCAGACACATAATAATTCACCTAAACAAAGTACCAATTGTCGGAGTCCCGCTCCGACCTTGGAGTGAAGGGTTAGGACCCGCACTGGAGAATCAGGAGACAGTGAGAAGAGACAACTCGAAGGCAGTTCTTCTGGGAACAGTCTGATCAGGACTGAAGCCAATTTTATTCAAACCTTTTCCAACTTATATACCATTTTCTATACCCTCCAGCAGTGTGATAATCACTTGCTGGGGGCGTACAAGTTCCGTGCCTTACAAACCATGCATCACAAGACCATCACGAGACTTGCAAGTTCCAAACAGACAATTCGAACTCCATGATGTCTGTCGTGCTTACATTAAGGTCACAGGTGCACAATTTCAATACAAATCGTTCAAAGTGTTTTCCATAATGTTCAATAAATCATTCATATTATACTCTTTGTTCTAAACCCTGATTAACACAAAAACTTTCTAAGTTAACTCTAGGTTCAATCCAAGTTCACTGACTCCTAATATTTTTTAACAGTTGATATTATCAACTTAACATTATACTATAATCTATAAGTTTACTTAAATGACTTAGTTATTCTATTAACCTATTATGATTCAACGCAGTGTCCTGTAATTCTATAACAATTAAAACTTATTCTTAAACTATAAAACCTAACCATGACTTAAGTGAATTTTCTATGTCTAAACTTTAATTTTTATATAATCTAATGATTGGCCTTTAATACTATGCTATATCCTATTAAGCTAATACCTTATATTAAATCTTATAATTATCATGAACGCATGATTTTTAAAATCATAACACCATAATTCTCATTCTATTCTAATAAACGACGACTTTAACCCAAAACTTAAATCTTTTTTTCCTAGTATATTAATATATGGCTATGTGTAAAATTTCCTATTGTCATATTAGAAACAAAAACAGCACCATTGGGAAAATTTCGGTATACGAATCAAAGGATCTTAAAATTGGCCTACAGGAATAAGAACTAAAGTCATAATCTGAGAAAAGGAAACTTAAAAGCTTAAACAAAACTTAAAAGTTTTCTATGAATGCTTATTACAGTTTAAATCTTTTCGATGGAAATTGTATCGTCTTAAATGTATGTTTTATCCAAACAAGTATATTCTAAAAATCAAATAGTAGCTGTCACACTCTTGGATAATGGACTGCATGGTTACCATGACAATGGCCACGGGCTGAAGCAAACAGAATTTCGGCATGTAATGAAACTAGAAAAACGTGCTGCCTGACTAGAGGCAGGACAATAAAACTATTATGGTAATTTAGTTTCTAATATTAATCCTAGAAGAAACTGTCTTTGGGAACAAGAACTGACTACCCAGTCTACCAGGAAATAGAAGTTAAAAAAATCTAGAAAGAAGTAAAACTTAGAAAGACAGAGAAAAATATTCTACTATGCACTTTCCATCAGGCATATTCATATTTACTCATAAGTTTTACTGCCATGTATGCACACTGGTGACTAATCACACGCCAATATTATAGGCATAAGTGATATCCTATGTCAGAGGCGATCTTCCAGATGAGCCTTTACATGCCTCAGCCATGTAGCTATAGATATTGGCTCCCAACAACCAAAAAAGAAAAAATCCTAAAGGCAGCAAGAGAAAAAGGCCAGACCCCCTACAAGGGAAGACCAATTAGAATAGCAGCAGATTTACCCATAGAAACACTTCAGGCAAGGAGAGCCTGGAGTCCTATCTTGAAAGTTCTAAAAGAGAAACAATTTCAACCAAGAATAACCTACCCTGCCAAACTAATCTTCATTAGTGAGGGAGAATTGAAATCTTTCCCAGATATCCAAACCCTAAAAACCTATGCTGTCACCAAACCACCTCTACAAGAAACACCTAAGAAAGTACTGAACACAGAAGAAAAGGAAAAAAGAACAACATTCTTCACAAGAGTACAGGCAAAAGATTAAAAACACAAATGAACCAACTCCAAAACCCAAAGAAAGACAACAAACAAACAGGAACAACAACTGTGTAAGAACATTATGACAGCGATCAACTCTTGCATTTCAATTATTAGCCTAAATGTGAATGAACTAAATGCACTACTAAAAAGACATACAATGGCAAAATGAATAAAATATCACCAGACAACAATCTATTGCCTTCAAGAGACTCACCTCACTAGAAAGGACACCCACAGACTCAAAGTAAGAGAATGGGAAACAAACTTTCATGTGAACGGAATACAAAAGAAAGGAGGAGTAGCAACATTAATATCAGACAAAATAATCTTCAAGCTACTAAAAATCAAAAAGGATATAGAAGGCCACTACATAATGATAAAAGGTTCAATTCATCAACAAGCAATATCTTTCCTAAACATATATGCACCAAACATAGGTGTGCCAACTTTCATAAAGCAACTTCTAGGAAAACTAAAGAAACATATTGACTCTAACACCATCAAAATGGGGGACTTTAATACCCTTCTCACAACCCTAGACAGATCATCAGGACAAAAAATCAGCAAGGAGATACGGAACGTCAATGCGACTTTGGACCAAATGGACTTAACTGATACCTGCAGAACACTCCATCCAAAACGAAGGAATACACATTCTATTCATCACTGCATGGAACGAAATCTAAGATCAATCACATAATTGGCCATAAATTAAGCATAAGCATATTTAAAAGAACGGAAATTCTACCGTGCACCTTCTCTGACCACAGTGGAATAAAAATAAACATTGACACCAACAATGTCCCCCAAAACCCCACAAAGACATGAACACTAAACAGCATGATGATAAACAACTTCTGGGTCAATGATGAAATCAAAGCAGAGATCAAAAGATACCTGGAAACAAATGAAAATGAAAAAACATCTTATCAAAATCTCTGGGATACCTTAAAGCTGTAGTTAAGGGAAATTTATATCCCGACAAACACACATGAAGAAAATGGAAGGAGCACAAATTAACACCCTAACAAAACACCTAAGGAAGCTGGAAAAGCAAGACCACAAAAACCCTAACTTCATCAGAAGAATCTAGATCACCAAAATACAAGCCCAAATCCAAGACATAGAAGACAAAAAGATAAAGCAAAAAATCAATGAAACAAAAAGCTGGTTATTCGAACGGATAAAGAAGATCGATGGTCCTTAGCTAGACTAACCAAGAAAAAATGAGGAAAAACCCAAATAAGTACAATCAGAAACACAAAAGATGAAGTCACATCTGACCCTGAAGAAATACAAAAGATCATTGTAGACTACTATATACACTTGTATGGAAACAAACTTGAAAACCTTAAGAAAATGGAGGACTTTCTGACCTCACACAACCTAACTAGATTGAAAAAGAAGAAATTGAGACCCTAAATAGACTAATAACAATCAAGGAAATCGATTACATAATAAGAAAACTATCCACAAAAAAAAAGCCCTGGTCCACGAGGCTTTCCAACAGAATTCTATAAGACATTTAAGAAGGAGCTGATACTAATCCTACTGAAGGTATTCCAGGTAATTACAAAAGATGGAACTCTCTCCAAATCAATTTCTGAAGTCACCATCGCATTGATTCCCAAACCAGGTAAAGATCCAAAAAAGAAAGAAAACAGCAGGCCAATATCTTTGATGAACATAGATGCTAAAATCCTCAACAAGATGCTAGCAAACCGGATTCAACAATACATCTCAAAAATCATCCATCATGATCAAGTAGGATGCATTCCTGGAATGGGAGGCTGGCTAAACATTTGTAAAACCATAAATGTAATTAAATACATCAACAGATGTTAAAACAAAAACCACATGATTATATCATTAGGTGCAGAAAATGCATTTGATAAAATCCAGCACCCCTTCTTGATAAAAACCCTCGAACATCTAATCATACAGGGAACATACATCAAAATAGTAAAAGCCATCTACGAGAAACCCACAACCAGCACACTCCTAAATGGACAAAAATTGAAACAATTTCCCCTAAAAACTGGAACAAGACAAGGATGCCCACTCTCACCCCTCTTGTTCAACATAGTATTGGAAGTCTTGGTTTCAGCAATAAGAGAAGAGAAGGCAATCAGGAGTATCCAAATATAAAAAGAGGAAGTCAAGTTATCTCTCTTTGCAGATGATATGATCGTGTACCTTGAAAACCCAAGAGAATCTGTCAAAAACCTCCTTAAACTGATAAAGGCCTTTGACAAAGTCTCAGGATACAAAATAAATGTGCAAAAGACAATTGCATTTCTTTACACCAAAAATGAACAAACAGAAACCCAAATAAAAAGCACAATTCCATTCAAAATAGTCACCTAAAAATGAAGCACCTTGGCATCTTCCTAACCAGACACGTGAAATACTTTTACAAATGAAAAATTCAAAACACTGTTCAAAGAAATCAAAGATGACACAAACAAGTGGAAAAACATCCCATTCTCATGGATTGGAAGAATCAACATTGTGAAGATGTCCATCTTACCTAAGTCAATCTAAACATTCAATGTAATACCCATCAAACAACCAGCAACATTCTTCTCAGACCTAGAAAAAACAACACAGGAATTCATATGGAAAAATAAACGTCCAAGAATAACCAGAACAATCTTCAGCAAAAAAAAAAAAACAAAGCAGGTGGTATCACATTACCAGCCTTCAAACATTACTATAAAGCTACAATCATCAAAGCAGCTTGGTATTTGTATAGGAACAGGCATATAGATCAATGGAATAGAATTGAGATTACAGACGCAAAGCCTCAATTTCTCAACCAACTCATCTTCAACAAAACCTCCACCACCTACCACTGGTGAGAGGATAACCTATTCAGTAAATGGTGCTGGGAAAACTGGATGAGCACATGCAGAAGTTTGAAACAGGACCCCTATATTCCTCACGCACAAAGGTTAACTACAAATGG
>NW_006958748.1:0-4087 GCF_000164805.1 Carlito syrichta
TCAGGATCCAGATGTAACATCCAAATGACCCAGTCTCCATCCTCCCTGTGTGCATCTCTAGGAGACAGAGTCACCATCATTTGCTGACCAAGTCAGGGCATTCACAATGATCCATACAGGTATCAGCAGAAACCAGGAAAAGTGTCTGAGAACCTGATTTATTATGCATCCAGTCTGCACACTGGTGTCCCATCAAGGTTCAGTGGCAATGAATCTGGGACAGATTTCACTCTCAACACTAGAAGCCTACAGTCTGAAGACATGACAGATTATTATTGTCAATAGGGTTACGATTACACTCCCACAGTGTTACAAACCATCACATAAACCACACAGAAAATCACATGTGTGATGTTGGACAGCCCCAGATGCTCTTCTTGGTGCCTCCGTCTATTGAGAGCATTTCTTAGTTGCAGCCATACTCTGAAGGTCATGGGGAGACATTGGTAGAGGGGGCCAGGGAGGCTCCTCTCCACCTTGTCTCCTTACTCTACCTCAGTCCAGCAGTGTAGCCATGGCACCATCACTTCTGGTTTAATAATAGGTACAGATCACTACACCTGAGGAGTCTGGGTTATAGCATAGTTGGTTCTTACAGCAAAGGAGAAGCTACTTAGGTTCTTCAAGGAGAAATTATTCTAATATAGGGAGTCAATGTTTAAACAAAATCCTTTAAAAGGTCAGAAAATAGAATTTGTTAAGAAATCAGAGAGGAAAAGTATTTCTCAGGAATGTGCTTAAAGGAGTGATGGTGATAATGGTGAGTTCACAACAGACATCCCAGAATGTTCACTAATTTCCCAGGTCTCATAATTATTCTACTGAGAGGATGACCCCAGAACATACTTGAATGTACTTATAAGTGTCATCAGCAAGTTGGGACCATTGGAAAAAAACTTCAAGTCACAGTCAACAGAAAAATGATAAATTTTATTTTAATTCATTACATAAAATATATAAGTATAATCTAAAAATAAAAATTGTTTTTGGACAAAAATAAAAATTAAAAAACAACTAAAACAACTAAATGTGGATGTAGCACTATTTTTCTTTCAACTCATAATTTGTCCAGAGTTCAACATCATCACTGGCATCACTGTGAGCATGTCACAAATGCAGAATTGCAGAATCACCTACATTTTTGTAACTAAACAGTTGATACAGATGAGACTTAAAAGCCTCATTTCAGGACACGTCAGATGAAGTTTTTGAGGTCACCTAAGAAAATTTTTATTTAAAGTCACATGTTTTAAAAATATACCCATATTTACTTCCTACTCAATAAAACATTAAATTTGAACTTTTTTTCAAGATTGTAAAGAATGAAAAATGTTATCATTTGCTAATAGCATAATCACATATGCCTGTGTATCTTGGTTTGGGGATTTTATTCAGTTAGTCTTGTATCATGCCATAAAAATGTTGTATCCTGTAAAGTCACTGCCCTTCATCCTTAGTACTAGTTCCAACAAAACCATAGATTTGAGGTAAACTCAGTGCCCTGAAGTAGAACCACCCAGCTGAGCCTTGCCTGGATCAGATAGATAATTAGCATGAAAATACATAAAGTTGAAAATTCATAACTAGTGTTAAAAGTCACTGAGTTTTGGGTATTTGGTTACCAATCATTATTTTGTAAGTGCTTACAAATACAATATTTTCACATCTATCAAAATTGATAATTGTATTTTATAAAAATTTGTGTCCTTAGTGTGAATATTTATTTAGTAACCCATATACTAAGAAGAAATCAAAATTGAGTAATATTTGAGTAAAAGTGACATTTACATCATTTATGAAAATGTGATATATGTTTATAATATACCTATAGGTGCATATATATGATATATGTTGGTGGCACATACTTATATTTGCATGTATTCATGTATATGTAAGCTTACAATTCCAGGTTAATCCAGGTATTATCTTCCATTTCTGAATCATTTCTGAATTTGGAGACACAATTTTGCTTTGATACTTGTCAAAGACTTATACTGGACAGATGTCACATCACTCTCAGGTCAATTATGTCCTGAAGGAATGGAAATCACAATAGAGGGTAAAATTCAGGTGTTAAATAGCATGATCAATTTGTGAGGAATGATTGGCAAGTCAATGACAATGGGTGCTGATTTCGAAGCTTATCAGACCTTAGAAAAACACAGTTGAAAAATTGGAGGCAAAATTCTTTAGGAAAAGCTCTGACTGAAACTTTCAAAATGGGCCAAGTTTGAGAACAATAGTTTTCCAAGTTAACAGCCTTCTGAATGCCATTACTAGGCAGGGACCGCTCAATAATCAAGATGATCCAACACATGAATTTCAGTCAGTCACCTTTCTGGGCTTTCTCAGTAAGGTCCATATATGGACCTAACCAAGGCTCACATAGCTCCTGGCACACTAGAGTTTCCAACCCAGCAGAGCTTGCCCCAGCAGGGGAACAGTGGGAATAGAGATCATGCCAATGGTTCAGATATGTATAAAGGATGGTCTTTGCAGCCTTGAGAAATGAGGGCAGCAACCTGAGTCTGAGGGAGGTTTTCACTCCTTCTAGCCTAGAACCCCCAGCCTGCATGATGACTGTCCTAGCACATGTCCCAAGAAGAACAATGGCCATGTGTTAGAGCTTGACCTTGCAACCACCAAGTCTCAGCCAGATTTTCCCTTCCCAGGAGTGTTCCTCATTCTGTGCCAAGTCAGAACATGTGTTCACATACAAATTTGGCAAATATGGCAGAAGGACCAAAAACAGGTGAGTGTCAACTCAACCACAAAGGTTTTTTATGTTGTGGAAGTTTGGCTCAACTAGTTCTCATTATTTCCACTGCTTTCTGATGTCATTAGTAAATCATTTTCATGTTTTATTTGTATAGTCTTTTTCCTACCTTTTGCAGTGGTTGTATTGACGTTTCCATTACTACACCATTGCCCCTGGGAATAAAAATTTCTTTCATTATTAAACTTAAATATTATTTCATAAATGACTATTTTGGAACTATATTGTCATGAAATGTTTTAAAATGATACTTGAATGCATTATTTTCATAAAACATGTAAATGCTTAAAAAGGAATCTAATTCCTACATTCTAATAGTAATGGTATAGAAAATCTATGCTTTGCATAGATTCAAATGTTTCAAACACTCAAAATAAATGCATTGCACAAACTAAAAATATTGCTCTAAGGATATTTCTGAAAAAATTATGCATAACAGCTATGTGCCATGGCATAGTATGATCAAAATAAAATATTTGAATCCACATAAACAATTTCTAATTTTCTTTAAGATAATAAATTATATGAGATCTTTTTTACTTCAAGAAAATGGATTCCATAACAAGTATAATTTATTTATTTATTTGTTTGTTCGTTTATGTGAGAAAGCAGGATTTATTGAGAGGACAGAAAATCTCCCAAAGTGGGAGGGGACCCAAGGGGGTTACCCTATTTATTTTTCCTTTCTTTCTTTCTTTCTTTCTTTCTTTCTTTCTTTCTTTCTTTCTTTCTTTCTTTCTTCCTTTTCTCTCTCTCTCTCTCTCTCTTTCTTTTTTCTTTTGAGGCAGTATCCCCTTTATTACCAAGGCTGGTGTGCAGTGGTGTGATCATGGCTCACTACTGCCTCAAACTCCTGAGATTAAGTCATCATTCTGCTTTAGCTTCTGGAGTAGCTGGAACTACAGGAGTACACCATCAAGCCCAGCTAAATTTGCATTCTTAACCAGACAGACCAAATATGGTGTCAGAAATGATTTTTAGCTAGTTATGTCAAAGAAAACATGACAAGTCTTTGGAGTCTATTTCTACACATATTCACAAGTGGGGAAACATAATCAACTAAAATTCAATTGATTTTTACTCTCACAATCATCAGTGGAGCCTGAAGATGCTGTACCTACTCCTGTGAGCAGCACACTCACTGGACCCTGCATAATGTAATGGCCCCAAACCAAACCTCTGAAGATGTTCAGTCTCTCAGGATGGCATGGGTGGCTATGGTGCCCAGAGGATGAGTCCACAACAGGTACGCTCCAGTGGAGATGGCTGGAGAGGCTTAAAGGAACAGGAATATGAGGCATCATCCACAGA
>NW_006958749.1:0-804 GCF_000164805.1 Carlito syrichta
ACAGAGTCAATTTCCTGGGTTTTTATTTGTCTATTTAGTGTCTCAATGTCTTATTGTTTTAACAAGGAGAGGTTGTGTGATGTCAGAAAGTCCTCCATTTCATCTAGGTTATCAAGTTTGTTTCCATATAAGTGAACATAGTAATCTCTGTAATCTTTTGTATTTCTTCAAGTTCAGCTGGGATTTGATCTTTGGTATTTCTGATTATGTTTATTTGTGCTTTCCTCTCTTTTTCTTGGTTTTCCTAGCTAAGGGTCTATCAATCTTGTTAGTTCTTTGAAAGAAGCAGCTTTTTTGTTTTGTTGATGTTTTCTATAATATTTTTGTCTTCCATGTTCCATATTTCGGATCTTATTTTTGTGATTTGGATTCTTCTGCTAAAGTTGGTGTTTTGGTGTCTTGTTAGGTTCTCCACTTGTGATCTTTCCATTTTCTTGATATGTGCTCATAGAGATATAAATTCCCCTTTTAGAACTGATTTCATGGCAATCCAAAGATTTTGGTAAGATGTTTCTTCATTTTCATTTGTTTCCAAGAACCTTTCAATTTCTTCTCTGTTTTCAGTGTTGACCTAGTCATTGTTCAGCATCATGCTATTTAGTGTCTATGTCTTTGTGGGTTTTGGGGAAATGTTGTTTGTTTTGATATTTATTTTTATTCCACTGTGGTCTGAGAATGTGCATGGCAAGATTTCAAGCTTATGATTTATGCTTGGTTTATGACCAAGGATGTGATCGATCTTGGAGTATGTTCCATGTGGTGATGAGTTGAATGTATATTCTGTGGTTGTTGGGTAGAATAATC
>NW_006958750.1:0-806 GCF_000164805.1 Carlito syrichta
GTTTGTGTGTTAATTCATTTAGAATAAAGATCTCCAGCTTCATTCAAAGGAGTATAAATTATGCTACCTAGAAGACACCTGCACTTGTATGTTTATCTCAGCACTATTCACAATAACAAAAATATAGAAGGCATTTTTTTTAAACCTCAATGATGCTATGTAGTAGGTTCCCCGTGATATTGAGTCAAGTTGTAGGTGTTAATTTTGCTGCTAAGCTAAGGTAGGTATTTAATTTGATTACAATTCAGTGACCTTGTGACCAGTGACCAGTGTCTATGAGAAGGAGTCATAAAGTTCATTTCTAACCAGCTTCCTATATGAATAGAGCATGAAGGAAAGTTTGATTTACATGGAGAAGCCAAAGTTTTGCTTACAAGTTTCAGAAAACAGTAAAATCAAAACCATGTTTTGTTTATTTAAATGCTATGAAATCTATACATGGTAAGAAACACTGAGCTATTTTTGCATGATGCATTACAGTTTTTTTTTTTTCCAGGAATTTTAATCTTACCTTTTCATAATTCCTTTCTCTCAGTATTTTAACACATGCATATCCCAAATGACCCCAACCATCCCCCACTCCCAACACAAAAATATGATTTTTCCCTGCTATTGCCTTTTAATTTTTGGCTGCAGTTTACATCTCTCTTCAATTGCTCTTTTCTGCTTCTGAGAAAATGAGAACGAGAACTTTGCCTTCATTGATAATGACTAAGTTTGTTGACCATTTGGTGACTTCCTGGCATTTGGGCTCTTGATTTCAGTAAAAGTTTGTCATTCTTCCTTGGGGGTCCATTCAACCTTTT
>NW_006958751.1:0-580 GCF_000164805.1 Carlito syrichta
GTATTTATTCTGATCGGTAAACAAAATATTAAATCAATAGAGGGTATAAATGTAATGCTGGTTAGTGTATATTACAAAAGAAAATGCAAGCTGGATAAAGGTGGCATAATTAGGAATAATTAACTGCTTATAAAGTATGTTCAAAGAAAGACATCAAAAGACTTGGTAAATATATCAAAGTTTAAAACAGCCACTTGGAAGATTTAAGATAAATAATTTGTATGAAAATTTAATTAGTATAAATAAATCATTGTTTCGTGATTCACTAAGAACAAACACGACATGGTATTTTTGGTGTCAAATAAAGATATGGATGGGGTAATAATCTGAGATCAGGAACAACTGTTTGAGACAAAATTTTTTGACTTGCTACGTCTATACTTACAAAGAAATTTTTTATCATTAATTCCTGTATTTATTTTTTTGTTTGTTTTATATTTTAGTTGGAGTCTCATTCTGTCTCTGAGGCTGGAGACAGTGGCACACTACTGCCACCCTAGCGTCAAACTGCTGGGCTCTGGCAATCCTTCTGCCTCAGCCTTCCAGGTAGCCAAAACTACAAGCGTGTGCTACCACACCC
>NW_006958752.1:0-788 GCF_000164805.1 Carlito syrichta
TTTCAGATTTTACTCTTAACATCAGCATCCAACAGCCTGAAGCTGGTGCAACTAATTACTGGCAACAGAGTTTCAATACTCCTCTCACAGTGTTACAAAACACAACATAAACTACACAGGGAAACTAATGTGTGAGGCTGGACTGCCCCAGTTGTTCATCCTGAGTCTCCATCTTCAGAGAGTGTTTTGTATTATCTTGGGTTTAAGGTTTTGGTGGAAGGTACCAGCCAGGATCATCTGCATTCCTTCTGTCTTTTTCCTCAACTCTAGCAGCACATACAGCATGCCTCCCTTGATTTAATAGAATACAGAGATCTTTATATCTAAGGAGCTTTGGGTAGACGATTAGTCAAGGTTTATACAGGAAAGGGGATTCTACTCTAGGCATTTCAAGAAAAATTCATTTTAACATTGGAAATTAAAGTTTAAATTACAAAATTTCAAAAGTCAGAGAAAATGATAGATAGGAAAGCACATGTTGGAAATGGATCATTGCCTGGATCTTCCTTAGAAGCGAGAGCATGCTTGCCACAGAAGGTGTAGGCTGCCTAACCATGTGGTCCTCAAAACTTCTGGGAAGACCAGGGGTAGTGTGCTGATGCTCTCAGCTGATGCAGCACCTCTTCAGGTGATCCTTCTGTCCTCTCTTCTGTGTATGTATTTTCCTGCATGCGCTGATGGATAATATTGAAGCCCCATTTGATTTCTAAATTTCATGAGATGACCCTGCATCGACCACTGTATGGGAACTAAAGAGGAAGAAGGATTCTGGAAAAGAACTTCTAGAC
>NW_006958753.1:0-2892 GCF_000164805.1 Carlito syrichta
AGACAAAAAAAAAAAAAAAAACCAAGTAGAAGAGCAACAACTCTATGAACTGTATGATAGGGATGAACTCTCACATTTCAATAATTACCTGAATGTGAATGGACTAAACGCACCACTGAAAAAACATAGAATGGCAAAATGGATAAAATATCACCAGGCAACAATATACTGCCTTCAAGAGACCCATGTCACTAGAAAGGACATACACAGACTCAAAGTAAGAGGATGGGAAACAAATTTTCAGGTGAATGAAACACAAAAGAAAGGAGGAGTCTCAATCCTAATTTCAGACAAAATACCATTTAAGGTATCAAAAATTAAAAAAGATACAGAGGGCCACTATGTAATGATAAAAGGTTCACTCCATCAACAAAACATATCTATCCTAAACATATATGCACCCAACATAGGTGTGCCAACTTTCATTAAGCAATTTCTAGGAAAACTAAAGAAAGATATTGACTCTAACACCATCATAACTGGGGACTTTACTACCCCACTCACAACCCTAGACAGATCATCAGGACAAAAAATCAGCAAGGAGATCCGAAACGTCAATGAGACTCTGGACCAAATGGACTTAATTGATACCTACAGAACACTCCATCCAAAGACCACAGAATGTACATTCTACTCATCACCGCATGGAACATATTCTAAGATCGACCACATAATTGGATATAAATCAAGCATAAGCAAATTTAAAAGGTCTGAAAATCTACCATGCACCTTCTCAGACCACAGTGGAATAAAAATAAACATTGACAACAACAAGGTCCTGTGAAAACCCACAAAGACATGGACACGAAACAGCATGATGCTAAACAACTCCTGGGTCAACAATGAAATCAAAAAAGAGATCAAAAGATACCTGGAAACAAATGAAAATGATGAAACACCTTACCAAAATCTCTGCGACGCCTTGAAAGCTGTAGTAAGAGGGGAATTTATATCCCTACAAACACACATGAAGAAAATGGAAAGAACGCAAATTAACAGCATAACAAGCCACCTAAGGAAGCTGGAAATCAAGACCACAAAAACCTTCATTTCAGCAGAAGAATCCATATCACCAAAATAAAATCCCAAATCCAGGACATAGAAGCCAAAAAGATAATACAAAAAATCAATGAAACAAAAAGCTGGTTCTTCAAAAGGATAAACAAGATCGATGGTCCCCTAGCTAGACTGACCAAGAAAAAACAAGAAAAAAACCAAATAAGCACAATGAGAAACACAAAAGATGAAGTCACACCTGACCCTGAAGAAATACAAAAGATCATTAGAGACTACTACGTACACTTGTATGGAAACAAACTCAAAAACCTTAAGGAAATGGAGGACTTTCTGACATCACACAACCTACCTAGGTTGGAACAAGAAGAAATTGAGACCCTAAATAGACCAATAACAATCAAGGAAATAGATTATGTAATAAGAAAACTACCTACAAAAAAAAGCCCTGGTCCAGATGGCTTTCCAGCAGAATTCTACAAGACATTTAAGGAGGAGCTGATACCAATCCTACTGAAGGTATTCCAGGCGATTGAAAAAGATGGAACTCTACCCAAATCATTTTACGAAGCCAACATCACATTGACACCCAAGCCAGGTAAAGATCCAACAAAGAAAGAGAACTACAGGCCAATATCTTTGATGATGAACATAGATGCTAAAATTCTCAACAAGATCCTAGCAAACTGGATTCAGCAATACATTTCAAAAATCATCCATCATGACCAAGTAGGCTTCATTCCTGGGATACAAGGCTGGTTCAACATTTGTCAAATCATAAATGTAATTAAATACATCAACAGATGTCAAAACAAAAACCACAGATTATATCATTAGATGCAGAAAAATCTTTTGATAAAATCCACACCCCTTCTTTATAAAAACCCTTGAACATCTAGGCATACAGGGAACATACCTCAAAATAGTAAAAGCCATCTAGGAGAAACCCACAGCCAGCATACTCCTGAATGGACAAAAATTGGAAACATTTCCCCTGAAAACTGGAACAAGACAAGCATGCCCACTCTCACCCCTCCTGTTCAACATGGTATTGGAAGTCCTGGCTCGAGTAATCAGAGAAGAGAAGGCAATCAGGGGTATCCAACTAGGAAAAGAGGAAGTCAAGTTATTTCTCTTTGCAGATGATATGATTGTGTACCTTGAAAACCCAAGAGAATCTCTCAAAAATCTTACACTGATAAAGGCCTTTGGCAAAGTCTCAGGATACAAAATAAATGTACAAAAGACAATCGCATTTTCTACACCAATAATAAACAAACAGAAACCCAAATAAAAAACACAATTCCATTCACAATAGCCACACAAAAAAAATGAAATACCTTGGCATCTTCCTAACCAGAGATGTTAAAGACCTTTACAATGAAAACTACAAAACACTGCTAAAAGAAATCAAAGATGGCAGAAACAAGTGGAAAAATATCCCATGCTCATGGATCGGAAGAATCAACATTGTGAAGATGTCCATCTTACCTAAGGCAATCTACAAATTCAATGTAATACCCATCAAATTGCCAGCAACATTCTTCTCAGACCTAGAAAAAACAACACAGGAATTCATATGGAAACACAAACGTCCAAGAATAGCCAGAACAATCCTCAGCAAAAAATAACAAAGCAAGTGGTATCACATTACTAGACTTCAAACTTTACTATAAAACTACAATCATCAAAACAGCTTGGTATTGGTATAGGAACAGGCATATAGATCCATGGAAATAGAATTGCGATCCCGGAAGCAAAACTTCAATTTCTCAACAAACTCATCTTCAAAAAAGCCTCCACCACCTACCACTGGGGAGAGGAGAATCTATTCAGTAATGTGCTGGGAAAACTGCTGACCACATGCAAAGATTGAAA
>NW_006958754.1:0-769 GCF_000164805.1 Carlito syrichta
CAGGTGGCAGGCACTCTAAATGCTCTGGTGGGGGCATGAACTCAGAGTCCCCTGCAGCTCACCAGTGGCTTTGGTCTCCTGCTTAGGGCCCAGGTGGAAGCCAGGAGAAAGGGTTTCCTCTCTTACCCCCTGCCCCTCAGAGGTCCTGGCACTTCTTGCCACAGGAAGAAAACCTTGTGCAAGGTATTTAACCACTTTGTTTAACAGACAAAAAGACTAAGACTGAGAGGCACATGACACACACGACATCTTAAACACTCAAGGTGCTTGAGTAGATCAAGTACCTTGGCATGGTCCAGATGGTGTGGGCCCTGTGACCAGGTGGTGGGCTGTGGGGTGGGCATTGCTGTCCGTGATGGATGCCACCCACTTCCTCAGGGCTCCAGGACACAGGTGGCCACAGAGGGTATTGCAGAAAATAAACCAGCGATACCCACCTATCAGGCCCAGAGAATGCACAGCCAGTTCCAGAAATCCTTTGCCTCCCTCACCAGCCTTTCTCTCACTTCCTTCCTGCCCCCAACATACCCAGGAGGAGTCAGACAAGAGTGTTAATGAATGTCTTGTCTGTGGCCTAGGAGGGAGCGGAAATGCATGGGACCTACCTGAGTTTTTCATCTCATAAAGCAAGCAAAGATTTCTCCCATAATACATTTTAAAGGAACTGGGGATGCAAAAAGAACAGTGTGTTTTTATAGACCCAAGCCCTGCCTGTTCCATCTCCTGTCTCAATACTTGTCATCTAAACTGCCATCATTCCCAAGCCTTC
>NW_006958755.1:0-837 GCF_000164805.1 Carlito syrichta
TATAAGCAGTTAATTATTCCTAATTATGCCACCTTTATCCAGCTTGCAATTTCTTTTGTAATATACACTAACCAGCATTACATTTATACCCTCTATTGATTTAATATTTTGTTTACCGATCAGAATAAATACTATGATGGCAGTGTATTGACTGTTTTCTTCGTTGCATAAAATACAGCAAGGCACATAACACCCTTAAAATGCATTTGTTGATAAAATGATTGGATAAATAAAAATTATAGTTGCATTATTGCCATTGAGGGATTGCCACGCTTTTCAATTACTCCTCTATTAATGATTACTTGAATTACTCTGGCATTTTTCAGGATTATGAACCCAATGTCTCAATATTATCATTCTTGGTTAGTGGAGATGATGCTTATCTGTATAACTTTCACGTCTCTTTCTGTCAATTCCTAACTATAATTCAGTTAATTAGACATATACCACATAGATCAGGTTTACTACAAAATGAAAAGTCCACCCCTCACTTTAATGATATTCCATGCACTACAGTTGTAAACTAATTAGCATAATGTCATTGGATTAGTTATTCAAGACTGTGTAAATTAGCATTCACTTAAGAAGACACTAAAGGATCTGGTGGTACTTTTGAAAGAGAAGCTTTGAAGCCTTCAGGGAGCATACTATCTTTGTCTCCCTTGCCAGTAACAGACAAGAGAGAGTATAACTCTGAGAGTCATTTTGTGATCCCAAGATTTAATCCTTAAGCAAAAGATAACAGTAATGATGGCAGAGGACAGAGATGGAAATAACTGGCCCGTGGCTGAATTTCTGAATCAGCCAGACAGTCTGATGAGTTTGACTTGTTTGACA
>NW_006958756.1:0-3844 GCF_000164805.1 Carlito syrichta
CGTTTCCTCATAGGGCTGAGTCAAGGCCAGAGTTAAAATAGTCAGAAGTAGATAAGCACAGGGGCTCATGAAAAGTCAAAAGTTTATGTCCTTTTCTCTAACTCAGGTTTAAGTCTTTTGATTATTTCACTTCTAGGATTAATTTAGACCAGTCCACAGTGTTTAATAGTACATGAAGAGCCAGACTCGGTGGCTCAGCCTGTAATTCCGTGCCTTTGGGAGGCTGAGGTGAGTGGATTGCCTGAGCCCGCGGGTTCGACTAGAGATGGGCAGCGAGACCTCATCTCTACAATAAATAAAAACAATCAGCCGGGTGTGGTAGCACATGCCTGCAATTCTGGCTACTTGGAAGGCTGACGTAGAAGGATCACCGGAGCCCACCAGGTCGAGGCTGTGGTGGCCAGAAGCGGCCACTGCACTCCAGTCTGGTTAACAGAGTGAGATTCCAACTCAAAAAACAAAACAAAACAAAACAAAACAACAAAAAAAATAGTACACATAGCATTGTTTCAGGTGATTAAATATGTAAAACGCTAAATAATGTTAATAGGTTAATTTTTATAATAGTATAAATAAAAGATCCTTCTCTCAAGGGAAACTATAAGGAACACAAACACCCTTATGAAAACATGATGCATCCTAGGGAGAGAGTGTTATGCTTTTTTCATGAGGTTCACAAAGGAAGAACTTTAGCAACATGCAAGTCAAAACGTGTTTTTTTTTCTTTTTCTGTCCCAGAGACATGTATTCAAGTGGCAATCAGTGCCTTCATTGGAGAGTGAAAAGTAGGTTACACACCTACATTGATGCTCATGCACAAGAGGTTTCTGCATTTTATGTATAACTTTACTTCAGGTAAGAGTATGGCAAAGCAGATGTCAGGATTTCTTTAAAGTATAATGAGAAGAAAAATAAAATAAACTAATCAGGTCTCTCCTTCATTTGCAAAAGAATCCACCCATTTAAACAGTTTGTCTTGTAACCCAATGAGTCTAACACCACACCCTTTTGTCATTTATTTACTTATTTATCTGTTTATTTTGTTGGAAGTAAAACTCTTTCACAATGAAATGAAACTGCCAAATTGCCTTTGAAGTAAACTGAAAGAAAATCTAAGATGTTCCCAGTGATGTTAAAGAGTAAACACAAATGTCCATGTTGGAAGACTCTTTATATAATACACAATGGAATGTGCTGTAATAATTATTGTCAGTTCAGAGAACAAAGCGTGGAGAGACTTCAGCATAATCAAACATCTGCTCTGGAATTTCTCTGCTAGAAGAATGTTTCACTGAGAAAATATAGGACATTAGTCTTAAGAAGAAACACCTGAATGCTACCTAGTTCAGGGAGTAATTGAAGGCTGTTTTCTTATTACTTCAGAAAGCTGCATATAGGTCAGAGTTGTAAAAGTCAGAAGGAATGAAGACAAACTAAGGGTTCATAAAAAGTTTAAAACTTCTGACATTTAATCTAACTGCAATTTAAGGCTCCTGATTATTTTAACTTGGAATTAATTTAGGGAAGCTCATCTTGTTTAAAAGTACACACTGCATTGTTTCAGAGATTGAAATATGTGAATCCCAAAACAATGTTGTCCTGTCAATTTTTGTTAGAGTATAAAAAATAAGATTTTCTCCCCAAGAAAGCTATAAGGAGATAACAAAATTACATATGAAAACATGTTTATATCTTAAATGTTAGTGTTATGATTATCTAATTAGATTCACAAATGAAAGACTTTTAGCAACATACAAATTAAAAGGTATTTTTTTCACTTCATGTCCCAGAGACGTGTTCCCCAGTGGTAACCTGTGTATTCATTGTAAAGTGGAAAAGTATCACACAAACCTCTGTTGATGCTAGCATGCTAAAGGCTCCTACATTTTCTGTATAGCTTGACTCTTAATAAGACCTTGTCAAAGCAAATATCAAAATGTCTTTAAAGCATAACGAGAAAAAAGTAAAACAAACTAACTGGATTTTTTTCTTCATTTGCTACCAACAGGTGGCAGATGGAAAAACTTATTCAAACAGTTTGTATTGTAACATATTGAGTCTAACACTAAAATTGTTTTTATTTATATATTTATTAATCAACTTATGCATTTGGAAGAAAGTAAAACACTCAGAAAGAAGACAAGTAGCCAAATTGCCTTTGAAGGAAGCTGAAAGCAAATATTAGATATTTACAGTGACTTCAAAGAGAAAACACAAACGTACAAGTCAGAAAAATCTTGACTAAATAAATAATGAAATGTAGTGTGATCATTTATGTCATTTTAGAGAATAAATCACGATGGAGGTCCTTCAAAGTCAAAATTCTGCTTTCCTTACGAGAAAAGTGCTTCAGTGGGCAACAGAGATCATTAGACTTACGGAAAAACATCCGCCTGCTTTCTACTTCAAATTTTTAATTGAAAGGTAGTAGTTCATTGCCTTAGAAGGCTAAGTGTAGATCCAAGGTGATAAAAGTCATACAAAATGAAGATAAGCTCACAGCTCAATGAGGAATTAAAATTCGTGTACTGACTGGGCTCGGTGGCTCAGCCTGTATCTCAGCACTTTGGGCACCAAGGTTAGTGGATTGCCTGTACCCACAGGTTGAGGCCAGCCCAGGTAACTTGATGAGAACTCATCTCTACAATAAATAAAAAATTAGCCAGATGTGGTAGCATGCACCTGTAGTTTCAGCTACTTGGAAAGCAGAAGTGAAAGAAATGCTGGAGCCTAGTAGGTTGACGTGGGGGTAGCCATGAGGGTGCCATTGCACTCCAGTCTGGGCGCCAGAGTGAGACTCTAACTAAAGAAAAATGCCTCTTAACTGCAGCTTAAGACTCTAGAGTATTTCACACCTTGAATTAACTTAAGTAAGCCCATAGTATTTAAGAATACACATTGCATTGTTTCAGTGATTAAAATAAGTGAAACCACAAACAAAAGTTCCTAGGTCAATTTTTTTAGAGTACAAGGAGATTGATCATCTTTCTATAAGTTATGAGGAGAGAACATAGTTCTTTGTGGAAACATGATTTGTAGTATAGGGACTAGAGTGTTATGACTATCTCATGGGGTTCAAAAAGAAAGCATTTTTAGCAACTACCTGTTTAAAATGTACTTTTTGTCTTCCTGTGCTAGGGTTTGTTACCCAGTGGTAAACAATGTATTCACCAGAGAGTGGAAAAGTAGCCTACAATCCTACATGGACTATAATCTGTTAAAGGTTTGATATTATTCATGTAGCTTCACTTTAGGCACGAATTTTGCAAAACAGATATCAGGATCTCTTTAGAGCATAGCGAGAAAATAAAATAAAATAAAATAAAATAAAATAAAATAAAATAAAATAAAATAAGTAACCCACAGTGGGAAGATGGTTCCACCGATTCATAGAGTTTGGAGTAAAATCTACTTTGTCAAACAACAGACTCTATTTTCATTTGTTTACTTATTTTTTAAAATCTATTTATATGTTTCAAAGCCGGAGAAACACTGTCAAAATGAATGGATATTGCAAATTTCCTCTGAAGAAAACTAAAAGAAAACCTTAGATGTTCCCATTAATGTTAAAGAGAACACACAAATATGCAAGTTGGAAGACTCTTGGAGAAATAAATAGCAGAATGTGGTGAAATATTTTGTGTCTACTTCGGGCAGAAAGCATGATGGGACTCCAGAAAATCAACAGCCTGCTCTGGAGTCCAGTTGCCATTAAGGTGCTTCACAGGGTGATAGAGATTGCTAAACTTAAGTAGATACACCATTGTGCTACCTACTTCTAGGATGAACTGGAGACTGGTCCTCATTACCTCAGAGGGCTGAATTTAGATCTGATTTGAAAAGT
>NW_006958757.1:0-5867 GCF_000164805.1 Carlito syrichta
CACGCATGCCCATTCACAATCACACATGAGCAGCAGGCATGCACATCGTATGCCTCCACCACATTTCCATGGTACTTCTACTTCTCCTTTACCCTCTATCCTCCATTGTCTCCTTCCTTTTCTAAGGTCCGTGAGAGATTTCTCTTTATGGTTTTGTTTACTTAGCTGATTTTTGCAAAGTAGATGGGAGCTAGAAGGTTTACTATAGAAGGTTAGGTTGAGAAACAGTGATTTCCAAAACCAGTCTATCATTAGAATCCCAGTAGAAGGCTAAAGAGTACTCATTGGCAGATCCACTGTCATAGAATAGTAGGTCTTGTATGAAGTCGAGGTACCTGTGATTATAAAAAAAGATACCTCAGGTAATTTGGATGGCTAAACCCCGTGCATTTTGGCCTTGAATTCCCAGTACTTAGGACTAGCAGATATTCCTAAGTGTATGTATTGACTATGTATCAATTAAATTATATTATAGCTAATAGGTGTGATAGCTGGTGATGCTTACCACAGTGTTGAGCAGAATGTTAAATATTCCTTAACACAAAAGATTTGGGGGAAATCTGAGTTCATCAGTAATAAATTTATTTAAGCAGGATTTCCCATATCTTTTAATTGTTGGTGTGAAAATAGAATCTCTATGAGATATATACATCATCAAGCTTAGTTGACTAAGCATCTGTCCCTTGTAATTTACTTATTTATTTATTTTTAGAAAACATCTTGCTGGACCAGTGTTAGGTAGAATACAGTTTAGAGAAACTACTCTGGGATTGGCTCAGCTGCTGACAGAGTGGTACAATATTGCACATCTGCATGGCTTATTTCTTAAGATCTTTTAATCTATGGCTGAACGTTAGAGTTACCTGGAGAACTTTTAAAACTCACAGGTGTCTAGGCTTCACTTGAGACCAATTTAATCAAAATCTCTAGGGGTCAGATGACATATTAGAATTCTTTAAAAGATGATGTTAATGTGTTGATTAGGTTGAGAATCATGGCTTTGAGACAATAATAAAAATGTTAAATATATTTTAAATTATTGGCTACTAACAGTCAGCATTTATTGTTAATTTTGTGCCAAGCATTTTCCTCATGTATCTTCTAGCTAAGTTCTCATGGTTATTTTGGGAGGCAGGTACTATTATTCCTTGTTTCAGTTTGTTTGTGCTGCCATAACAAAATTCTTAAGACTGGGTAATTTATAAGTAAAAGAAATGTATTTATTATAGTTCTTGAAGCTGAAAGTCCAATATCAAACTGCTGGCAGATTTGGTGTCTGGTGACAGCTTGCTCTTTGCTTCATTGTGGTGCCTTGTTGCTGTGTTCTTACCTGGAGGAAGAGGTGGAGGGCAAAAGAGATTAGGGCCTTATTTTCAGCCTCTCGTATAAGGGCAACACCTTACTCAGGAAGATTCTGCCTGAAGGCCTTGCTTCTTCATACTATTGCATTAATGATTAAGTTTCAGCATATAAATTTTGGAGGGTCACATGCATTCAAACCACAAAATTTCCTCTTATCCATGATGAAACTAAGGCATTAGAGAGAAAATGTACAAAAGACATGTGACTTTGGTTTCATATCTAGGCACTTGGATGCCAGCGCTTGGATAATTCACCATTATATGCCTACTACACAGCTTCTCTAAACTTTTTTTTATTGTTGTAGAATCTTTATGTTCTTTAAGGTTACTTATTATCTGCATTTACTATTTTACAATGCTAATAAGAAACCTAATTAGCCCAGCTCTAAGTTTTTCTATTTATAAAATCAAATGCTTTAAATTTTGACCACTGTAAGATCTTTTTGTATTTTTAATCTACTCTATTAGAGAATTCTAATAATAATAATACACCTAATAATAATAATTCTACACCTAAAACATAACTAAAGTTGCCTTCCCTCCTCTCTCCAGATTTGTCAGTGAAATAGGGAATTGACTTAGGCCAAATACTCATGCTTATTTCTTAAGATCTTTTAATCTATGGTAAAATGGCATTCATGTTGTTTCAGGTAGTCAAATAACTCTGCCCTTCTTTCTCTTGGGTAGTAAAAATGTTTTTATTAAATTCACATCAATTAAATCTTAAAAAACCCTTTAAACTTATTATCAATTCTTTATTATAGCAAACCTTACTAGGATGGAACCCAAATGATGAAACTTTTAAATTGTTGAGGAAAATATTCTATTTCTCCTCCATTGAGAAGAAAGGAAGAACAGGGAATTTGAAATTAGAGGCCTCCAAAAGGTACATCACTATTGTTCCTTCCTCTGAAATTCTATTCTACTAATTAAAAATCTGTATATTTAAATAATGTTAGTTTTTCTCTTGGAATCCTTTAGAAATCAACCCAGAGTTAGCTGGTATGACCTCAGCAATAGGAAGACAGATAATCTTCCATTTGGAATTTAGGACATGCAAAATTGTACTGTTATTTATTCTTCTTTCTCTTTTAAACATCCATACTGTTGCTGAAATTAGATATTAAATCCCTAGGGTCTGTGCATTCTTTCCCTTTTGATTCTTAGCTCTTAGCAATAAATTATGAATTTCTCCTAGCAAATAAAGAAGTTGGTTGATGATGGAAGCAATACAGAACCAATCTTCTGTGCAGTCAGCTTTTATAACAACCATACGTATAAACAAATTAATATTCCTCAGGTATTTTAAGATAATGACTCACTAAAAAAAATTATAGATATACGTTTACAATTATGTTTAATATTTGTTATAAAATATTTATATTTTATTTTATATTTATATATTTATGTATTTATTTGCATAATTATATTTTAATATTTTTAACTTATATTTATGTGTAATATATTATATATAATATGCTATTAAGTTGGCCTGTTGTAAATTTATGGACAAACTTGCTATTCAAAGTGAAATAATAATGTCTTACATTTCTGTGGTGCCTTTTATTATTTAACATTCTGTCTTGCTGTCTCTGGATTTTCACAACCCTGGACAGAAGGCAAGATAAATTTCTATTTCTGTGAGTCACTTTGCTCAGAACACAATTTGACCCAAAATGAGCAAAGCAAATACTATCTGTTCTAATAACTGGTTGTGATTTTACATAAGGATGAGTTTTCATTTGAGAACACTTAAAAACTGGTTTTCTAATTAGAAAGAAAAAAATGTTCCTAAAATATATACAGACAACAAAAACACTACCATTTAGGAGCTGAGCATGACTGTGTCATCACCTTTGAATTGTACATGAGTCGTTGGAGAACCTTGGTCTAAGATTCCAGTGGTGCCCAGGTCTCTCAACTGTGGACATTACATAGAGAGTCATGTCCTTGGCTCCCTGGGTTTCAAAGATCGAAGACTGAAATCCTCTACAAATCACCTGAAAATGTTCCCTGAACACTAAACATAGTTTTTAAAAAAATGTTTAAGTGTTTAAATTTAAATATTCTTGTAAAAATAGTTTCACAATGGATGACAAGTACCAATAACTTAAAAGGGTCTAATCTTATTGTGTAAACAATACTTTCAACTTTTTTGTTTTCCTTCAGAATGAATTTCTCTTAGTTTTGTCCCCTATTCTTTTGGCAGACATCACGTATCTTTTCTACACTCAGTAACTTCACATCTCTTACTTCATAATTTGTAAAATTGACAGACTAATAATACTTGCTTCATAAATGTTTTAAATTTATATAAGATAAGACACATCAAATGTTTAGTAGACTGACTTTCACATTCTGGGAGTGCTATTAATTGTAGGTATTATTAACAATAACAAAATGTATTTCAATAGGGTTCTATTCAATAAATTTGAAATACATCTTCCAAATATCTTTAAAAGATCTTTTAGGTAATATAAAGCAAAGGATATTCCAGATAATATAGAGAAAGGCTGTTAATGCACAGTAATTTGCTTAATCTTCACAAATACCTTCTGAACTGATTTAATTAAGCCCATTTTATTGATGTGGATCTGGATCTCAGTAGGATTATTTATAACTTAGCCTAGCAAAGGTGTACTGTTAAAAATTAGCTGAGCTGGAACTTAAACTCAGGTTTTGACTCCTAGCCCAGTGCTCTTTTCAATTCACAATAATTGAATATCTAAGATTTTTTATCTTTGACCACCCTTGCTTGTTAAACTCGAAAGCAAATGACAGTATGAAAACCTTGCACACTGCACTGCTTATTTTATTATTTTGGGGTTTTTCTTCAATAAATAACAAACTATAGTGATTTTTACTCAATATTTACTTGATTGGTAATTAGAAAGCTAATTACCTCTGGCTCTTGAGATTCCTCTTACAACACAAGCATTATGTCACCTGTCTTAAAGATGGAGATCATTAGACACAATGAGAGAAACTCCTAACTATGTACCCTGTAATGATGTGAACTTATTGTCCATTTCTCTATAAAGGATCCCCTCTCTTCCTCTAAGATTGCAAATCAAAACTTAATGGACTTCGCACTAATACTTCATTTTTCCCTCATGGATACTATTGGCCTCATAATTAACTACAAATTTCCCATGATGTTACATGCTTAGAGAACAACTTGAGTTTATCTTTAGCAAGTGGACTCAACACCATGCATCTTTGTGTCTTGCCTTTATTTGTGGTGCCTTCTTCCTTTCCCCCTTTATATTATTTTTCTTTTATTCTTCATATAAATTTGAAATTATTTTTATTTTGTATAGATCTCTGTAAATGCCTAAAACCCTTCTGGCACAAACAAATCTTCAACTTTTGCATGAGTTGATCATCTGATTTCTGGATACCTGGCAGGTGTTTCCAAAGAAAAACTTGGATATATCATATTTGTCATCTTGCTTTGGTTTACCCAGCCAATTTGTAGCAATACATCTCTGGGGTCTATAATAGGTTTAGGACTGCTTTTGAGTGGCAAATATAATGTAAAAAGATTAAGTATCCCTGCAGAAAGTTGCAAACACGTTTCTTTATATGAGAATTATTAGGTCATATTTTGTTGAGGAAATTGTAGCCTTTTGTATTAGTCATTTTATTTTTTTTATTTTTTTTTAGTTGGAGTCTCACTCTGTCGCCCAGACTGGAGTGCAGTGGCCACTCCTGGCCCCCGCAGCCTCGACCTGCTGGGCTCCGGCGATCCTTCCGCCTCTGCCTTCTGAGTAGCCGAAATTACAGGCATGCGCTACCACACCTGGCTAATTTTTTGATTTATTGTAGAGATGAGGTCTTGCTACCCAGGCGGGTCTCGAACCTTTGGGCTCAGGCAATCCACTCACCTCAGCCTCCCGAAGGCGTGGGATTACAGGGTGAGCCACCGAGCCCGGCTATTAGTCATTTTAAAAAGATTAGACAAGGCATTAAAAATTATGCCACAGAAAAGAATGCCCTGCTGTAAATTGGGTTGACTGGACGCTCCAAGACTCTAAGTGAAATCTCTCATTCATAAATCAAATGATTGGATAAAGATTCTACTTAGCACACACACACACTATATATTCCTTTACATAATACTTTAGTATCTTACAAAACATTTATTTAAAATATTTCCAATAGTGCCATCCAATTGCCTTTCTTTCCCACTGACTTCCTACCCAGCACCTTTAAATTGGGCAGCAGGAGACGTTGTACTGAACATATTATCTTTATAATTTATATATATTCCTTTACATAATACTTTAGTATCTTACAAAACATTTATTTAAAATATTTCCAATAGTGCCATCCAATTGCCTTTCTTTCCCACTGACTTCCTACCCAGCACCTTTAAATTGGGCAGCAGGAGACGTTGTACTGAACATATTATCTTTATAATTTCACAGGTCCCTCAGCTGGAGTTCAGGATCAATTCTCACACTTTAATCCTATCTGCCAAGAATTTTTAAACTACATAACTGA
>NW_006958758.1:0-1064 GCF_000164805.1 Carlito syrichta
CACCACAACTTGCTAAGCAAGTCACAACATTAGCAATTATTTAAACTGGTATCAGTGGAAAGCAGGGAACACCCTAAGTTGTTGACCTATTATGCATTCACTTTGCACACTGGAGTTCCATGGAGGTTCAGTGGCAGTGGGATTTCAGATTTTACTCTGAACATCAGCAGCCAACAGCCTGAAGCTGGTGCAACTAATTACTGGCAACAGAGTTACAATACTCCTCTCACAGTGTTACAAAACACAACATAAACTACCCAGGGAAACTAATGTGTGAGGCTGGACTGCCCCAGTTGTTCATCCTGAGTCTCCATCTTCAGAGAGTGTTTTGTATTATCTTGGGCTTAAGGTTTTGGTGGAAGGTACCAGCCAGGATCATCTGCATTCTTTCTGTCTTTTTCCTCAACTCTAGCAGGACATACAGCATGCCTCCCTTGATTTAATAGAATACAGAGATCTTTATATCTAAGGAGCTTTAGGTAGACGATTAGTCAAGGTTTATACAGGAAAGGGGATTCTACTCTAGGCATTTCAAGAAAAATTCATTTTAACATTGGAAATTAAAGTTTAAATTACAAAATTTCAAAAGTCAGAGAAAATGATAGATAGGAAAGCACATGTTGGAAATGGATCATTGCCTGGATCTTCCTTAGAAGCGAGAGCACACCTGCCACAGAAGGTGTAGGCTGCCTAACCATGTGGTCCTCAAAACTTCTGGGAAGACCAGGGGTAGTGTGCTGAGGCAGCACCTCTTCAGGTGATCCTTCTGTCCTCTCTTCTGTGTATGTATTTTCCTGCATGCGCTGATGGATAATATTGAAGCCCCATTTGATTTCTAAATTTCATGAGATGACCCTGCATCGAACAACTGTATGGGAAACTAAAGAGGAAGAAGGGATTCTGGAAAAGAACTTCTACACATGATTGTGATGATGAAGAGTAAGCAGTTGACAGCCTTGTATGATCACTATGGCTTAGCTCTAAAAATGTTTTCTACATATACATAGTTCCAAAATACATTTAATGTGCTTCTAAGTAATTATTAGCAAAGTTTACATGATAGC
>NW_006958759.1:0-1270 GCF_000164805.1 Carlito syrichta
GCAGCCCCAGAGGCCCGGGTTTCAGATGCCCCACCCTGGCAGCATTTGTGGGATTTAGGAGGGGATCTCAGGTGACTGTAACTCATCTCTGCTCCTCAGTGAGCCCAACTTGTGCTCATGGTTGCTGCATGTGCGCTGGCCAGGCTTTCTGGAGGAGGCAGCATTTGAGTCTGGGCTCTGGAGAAAGAGGAGGGGAAGGCAGATAAAACACACAATTCCATTCACAATAGCCACAGAAAAGGTGAAATACCTTGGCATCTTCCTAACCAGAGATGTGAGAGACCTTTATAATGAAAATTACAAAACACTGCTCAAAGAAATCGAAGCTGACACGAACAAGTGGAAAAATATTCCATGCTCATGGATCGGAAGAATCAACATTGTGAAGATGTCCATCTTACCTAAGGCAATCTACAAATTCAGTGCAATACCCATTAAATTACCAACAACATTCTTCTCAGACCTAGAAAAAACAACACAGGAATTCATATGGAAACACAAACATCCAAGAATAGGCAGAACAATCCTCAGTAAAAAAAACAAAGCAGGTGGTATCACAATACCAGACTTCAAACTTTACTATAAAGCTACAATCATCAAAACAGCTTGGTATTGGTACAGGAACAGGTATATAGATCAATGGAACAGAATTGAGATTCCAGAAGCAAAACCTCAATTCCTCAACCAACTCATCTTCTACAAAGCCCTCACCACCTACCAGTGGGGAGAAGAGAACCTATTCGGCATAACTGTTTTTTAAAAAATCTAGTTGTGCCGGGCTTGGTGGCTCAGCCTGTAATCCCGTGCCTTTGGGATGCTGAGGTGAGTGAACTGCCTGAGCCTGAGGGTTTGAGATCAGCCTGGGCAACTTGGTGATACCTCATTTCTACAATTAAAAAAAAAAATAGCCAGGTGTGGTAGCGCGTGCCTGTAGTTCCAGCTACTTGGAAGGCTGAGGTGGAAGGATCTCCAGAGCACAGCAGGGCAAGGCTGCAGTGGCTGGGAGCAGCCACTGCACTCCAGTCTGGGCGACTGAGACTCCAACTCAAAAAAAAAAAGAAACAACCACCTCATAAAAAAATCTACTTCTATGTATGCTGATTTAATTTTTAATATTAAGGATCATCTAAAAAAAAAAGGCAGATTATCTACAAGGAGAAAAGAAAATAAAACTGGTGTAAGTTAGAAGAAATGACAGAAAAAAACCAAAACAACTCCAAAAGATTTAAGTAGACAAACAAATTAGACATAGACAAATTGGATTGTTGTT
>NW_006958760.1:0-711 GCF_000164805.1 Carlito syrichta
CGGAATAAAAATAAATATCAAAACAAACAACATTTCCCCAAAACCCACAAAGACATAGACACTAAATAGCATGATGCTGAACAATGACTAGGTCAACACTGAAAACAGAGAAGAAATTGAAATGTTCTTGGAAACAAATGAAAATGAAGAAACATCTTACCAAAATCTTTGGATTGCCATGAAATCAGTTCTAAAAGGGGAATTTATATCTCTATGAGCACATATCAAGAAAATGGAAAGATCACAAGTGGAGAGCCTAACAAGACACCAAAACACCAACTTTAGCAGAAGAATCCAAATCACAAAAATGAGATCCGAAATATGGAACATGGAAGACAAAAATATTATAGAAAACATCAACAAAACAAAAAAGCTGCTTCTTTCAAAGAACTAACAAGATTGATAGACCCTTAGCTAGGAAAACCAAGAAAAAGAGAGGAAAGCACAAATAAACATAATCAGAAATACCAAAGATCAAATCCCAGCTGACCTTGAAGAAATACAAAAGATTACAGAGATTACTATGTTCACTTATATGGAAACAAACTTGATAACCTAGATGAAATGGAGGACTTTCTGACATCACACAACCTCTCCTTGTTTAAACAATAAGACATTGAGACACTAATAGACAAATAAAAACCCAGGAAATTGACTCTGTCATATGAAAACTACCTAACCAAAAAAAAGCTGTGGACCGAATGGCTTTCC
>NW_006958761.1:0-735 GCF_000164805.1 Carlito syrichta
ATCTACTGAATCACCTTTTTCTCAATAGTTATGCTATTTTATGATCATACGTATTTTTATATTCAACGTTTCCCAGATTTGTCCAATGGAAGCCTCATTCATATTGATTATTCATGTCTGCTGTTTTTGCCCCATGATTCTCTGAGCACTTGTTCAGTTTCTGTCAGTAGCTGCATAGATTCATATTCTTTTTTCATCTGTTTTAGATCTGAAACCAACCATTTCACAAAGGATTATGGGTTATATGCTTTAGAAATTGTATTCAGAAAATAAGGTCTCTGCTCCAAATGTGTTCATCAGGACTGCTATACAATTGCTTCCAAGCAAAATTATCTAATTATCATCTTTGAATATATAATACCATTAATTTGCACTAATACATATAGAATTCAAATTCAGAGTTTATTCCAGTATCCTCTTTGTTATATATACTTTTAAATTTTCTCCAAGAGTACCTTGGTTCAAATTCTTTTCAGTGCATTGATCTATTTAATCAATTTGTGTAACACTAATCTTCTGTTGTCCTGAAAATAAACGCTTACCGCAGTTGATTTTCTTCCCAAGTCCCATACAACAACATTAGCCCTAATACCTCTCCTACCCTACCGTGAATTTTGGCCCTGCATGGGTGCCCTTCACATGTCAGAGCCTTCCTGGTGTCTGACACTAGCACCAGCAACCTCTACCCATGTGAATGCCCTGCTCATCCTGCTCCATCTGCGACATCCTGCACTA
>NW_006958762.1:0-627 GCF_000164805.1 Carlito syrichta
CATATAGGATTATCTTCATTGCAGTGTTTAGTTCAATGCTGTTTAATAGGAGTTGGGGTGAGAGGAGAGGGAATAGAATAGCAATGGGTACAGTTATAGTAAATGTGCCAATGATGAAATGTTAAATTTGTCTTATTCTGTGGCTATGCCTATTTGAGACATAGTGTATGGATATGCTTGCATGAAAACTTCAATACAGCACATTTTGGAGACCTTTAGGAGACTTACCAACCTAAGCTTACTTTTATACCTCAGTTTTCACACTAATTTTTTACCTTAAGTCCCTTTTATACTTAATTTTCACACTAGTTTTATTTTACATTTTGATATGCAGGGATTATATAGTCATATTCTAGTTCCTAATCCCATTAACCACTCTTTTATATGTTTATAGCAGGAAATATGATACCCAACATAGCTTTTGCAATTAATATTATTTTAAAGTTTTATTATTCTCAAATAATTTTAATTCACAACTTAATAGTGTTTGTATCCCAGAAAAAGTTACATTTGACAAATAAGAGTGTGTATGTTGTAAAATTTTTCAATATATTATGTTACGCACTTCCTAACTTTATTTTAACTAGTAGATTTCAAAAGCCCAGTTTACTAATTTTTTTACTTTTT
>NW_006958763.1:0-660 GCF_000164805.1 Carlito syrichta
GGCCTGGATGATGGGCACCTCGGCCCAAGATCCCCTGTTTGGATGGGTGTGGAAACGGGGTCTCCCTGCATAGCCTGAGCTGACCTTGGGCTCCTGAGCTCCAGCCATCCTCCCGCCTTGGCCACCCAGATAGCAGTGATTCCAGGCATGGGCCATCACGTCAGGCCTCCTGGTTCTTTTCTGATGAAATATCGTGGCCAGGCTCGGGGTTTCAGCCTCATCATCCCAGTTCTTTTTGAGGCTGAGGTCAGTGGCCGGCCCTAGCCAAGGGGTCAAGATATGCCTGGGCACATCAGCAAGACTTGTCTCTACCCTCCATCCCAAATGACCCAGGGCTGGTGGCGCACACTTGTCATTGTGAATTCTCAGAAGGCTGGAGAAAGTCTAGCCAGAGTGCACCAGGACTATGCTGTGGTGGCTGGGATTGAGCCACCACCCTCTAGCCTGGGCGACACAATGAGACTCTGACTCAGAGAAAAAAAGGAAAAAAGAAAAAAAGAAGAAAATCCATTTGTGTATGATGTTGGGATAATCGTGAACAGACAGAGATCATTTGGAAAGAGGCCCAGACTTGGACCTAGAGTTCCAGAAAGACAGTGGATTGGCAGGCAGTCGGGCTGTGGCTTTGGGAGTCCGAGTTGGGTGAACTCTGGAACCCAG
>NW_006958764.1:0-773 GCF_000164805.1 Carlito syrichta
CATCTTGCAACAGGACTCTGGCTCGTTTGGTATTTACTAACTTAATTGTCCCATGAGGTCTTCTTGAGCTAACTAACAAATAATTTTACTTCAAACAGAAATATGAGCAAGACATCGTTTCATAAATGTCTAAATTGTTTTCTTTGATGATGTTAGGTCTCTAAGAACATGCAGTATAGCAAAATACTGGCTCCCTGACTTAAAAGCTTTTTGACCTCTAGTGCATTGTTTCACCACTTAGAGTCACCTTAATTTTTTTATCTGTAGACTGGGCATATTAATAGTACCTACTTCTTAGGGTTGTCATGAAAATGAAATGAGCTAAAACAAATAACATGCCCAGATACGGCTTGGCACATAGCAAGTACCCTCTGAATCACTGCTGCTTTTATTATTAAATGTAGGACTATGGTTGTTACATACAATATATATGTGTATACATATTGAGAATACATATTCACTGGCACAGAAGAGTTTCAGGAACAGATTATGTTTTTAACATAACAGACAAGTTTTGAGGAATATGGTTTTGATGCAAAAATAGCTCACTCTGCAGGAGATCTTGAAGCTAATAAATTATCACCACTATGCAATTACAAAAGAAAGACTAAAGAAAATACTGAAAATTCCTATATCTGGGTGCCTTTGAATAATATAACTACAATCAACTCCCTCTCCATTCTTTATAAAATACTTTGGTGTATTTTCTAATTTTTAAAGTATACTTTGATGTTATTGTTTTATAAATTAGGGAACATTTTAATGATTTTTAC
>NW_006958765.1:0-797 GCF_000164805.1 Carlito syrichta
AATGATCTCTGTCTGTTCACGATGATCCCAACATCATACACAAATGGATTTTCTTCTTTTTTTCTTTTTTCCTTTTTTTCTCTGAGTCAGAGTCTCATTCTGTCGCCCAGGCTAGAGGGTAGTGGCTCACTCCCAGCCACCACAGCACAGTCCTGGTGCACTCTGGGTAGACTTTCTCCAGCCTTCTGAGAATTCACAATGACAAGTGTGCACCACCAGTCCTGGGTCATTTGGGATGGAGGGTAGAGACAAGTCTCGCTGATGTGCCCAGGCATATCTTGACCCCTTGGCTAGGGCCGGCCACTGGCCTCAGCCTCAAAAAGAGCTGGGATGATGAGGCTGAAACCCCGAGCCTGGCCACGATGTTTCATCAAAAAAGAACCAGGAGGCCTGACATGATGGCCCATGCCTGGAATCACTGCTATCTGAGTGGCCAAGGTGGGAGGATGGCTGGAGCTCAGGAGCCCAAGGTCAGCTCGAGTTATGCAGGGAGAACCCGTTTCCACACCCATCCAAACAGGGGATCTTGGGCCGAGGTGCCCATCATCCAGGCCACAATGTTGGCTAAGGTGGGAGGATCACTGAAGCTCACCATTTCTTGGCTGGCAGGAAACGAAGGTCGTGTCAGCAGACCCCAATCTGGGCCACAGAAACAGACCTGTCTTCGAATATATCAGACTCATATAGATTCTCAAGTGTGCATGGTGTGTTCACAGGTGACAGGCTTTAGAGCCAGTATAAATGAGATTCATGGGACAGAATTTCTCTGGTGAGGTCTGTGTCCCTGGCCTTTCTTA
>NW_006958766.1:0-1160 GCF_000164805.1 Carlito syrichta
GCCAGGTAAATGGTCATAGGCCCCGTTGGGGAAGGACAGGGTTGTCAAGACTGTTTTTGCTTGTTATTTTGTTACAGGATCCTTCCTTCTGGGATCTGGCCATCTCTTCAGTCAGTGGATTTCAGTCCATAAAACTTGATCAGTTCTGGAACTGGGCAAGGGATAGTGTGACTATTGAAGTGACCTGCCTTTAGCCTTTTGGTTATCCATTCTTGATTTCTTATGTTTGCACAAACTAAGTAGTACTCTTGTTGGTTACTCATTTATTTTGTACCCAAGACACCATGTTCTATTACCTATTTCCATAACTCTTTGTGGGCCGTACCCCCTTGGCTACCACTTTGATTCTCCTGGTCATAATTATAATAATTTTGTGACTTGGCTTCTAGCACTTAAGCCCCATCACCTGTCTTCTCTTCTTTGGGGATTCTGTCATCCTTGTTGCCATTGGCAAGCTCTGCTATCTGACCACTTCTCCTGCAGTCAGCCCTGGTCTGCAGAGGAAGCCACTGCTGATTTTCCTTTTGATGCTGGTGCTCCTTTCACCAGCACTTTCCTTCTGGTGTGTCTTCTGGGCCTTCCTGTGGGACATGATTATTTGGTGTAGCTTCTAGCCATAGATACTATATCAGTTTTAATGAGTCCATTTCCTTTAGTCTTTGAATTCCTTCCTCCACTGTCTGCCATGGCAATTCCGGTATTTCAACTTCGCTTAGCTTGGGCCATTGCTTTTCCATGCTTTTAGGAGCCATGCTTGTAGGGGGTTCTCAGTACACCCTGGTGTCTTTGGATCCTGAGTGCTCCCAAATCAACACACTCTTCCCCAGACAATTTTACGTTCTCATCCCGTTGATCAAGCACTCTCAGCATCTGGTCCTCAGCAGACTTCTCTTGACTACTGGCACATGCTGGTTAGTTCTTGCAACTCCTTTAGGGTATAATCTCTTTTCATCCAGTACCTCTCTAGTTGGGTCATGCTGTGAAATGACCCTAATTATAGGTATTGGCTAGGAGGGGAGATTAGTTGAGGGACGTGTGTGTGGCAGGGGGCACTGCTGCCTTGCAGGATCTTCCGTTGTCTTCTGGCAAAAGTGAGTGATTGCTTTTTCAGGGAAGCCTGTGCCGCCTTTGCAGAGTCAGAAGGTTTAGAGGATTCTGGG
>NW_006958767.1:0-389 GCF_000164805.1 Carlito syrichta
ATTACAGGCAGAGCCATTGAGCCCGGCCTAGCATTCTGTTAAACCCAAACCACAATTAAGTACCACCTAACTTCAGTAAAGATGGCCCTCATCAATAAACAAAACAAAACAAAACAACAGATAGAGGCTGGCTTGGGTGTCTAGAAAAGGGTACACTTCTACTGTTGGTGGAAGTGCAGGATATTTCAACCTGTAAGGAAAGCAGTGTGGCAATTCCTAAAAGAACTCAAAATTGACCTTCCATACAATCCAGCAATACTTCTCCTGGGAATATACCCGGAGGAATAAAAATCATTCACATGCACGTTTATACCTAATGAATGTTTAGGCAGTGTTCTCAGCAAAAGAAAGAAGAAAGGAAGAAAGGGAGAGAAGAAGAAGAAGACAAG
>NW_006958768.1:0-366 GCF_000164805.1 Carlito syrichta
CCACCCACCAGGTGTTTTCTTAAGCATGAGGAAGGACAATCCTAATCAAATCACAAGCCTTTTATGTGAACACAAAGCCAGGTAGATGAGGGGCATCCCCACCCACCAGGCATTTTCCCAAGAATGAGGAAGGTCCAAAATTATCTCACTGTTCCTTATGCTGTTCCTTTACGTTCCTCACAAACAATACAACAATTCTAACATCATAATATTCTAATAGTCAATAACTTCTAAAACTTATGCATACCAAACACCTAATGACTGACTTAAATCATAATACCTATCTATTCTGTGTTAATTTTACCCGTACTATAAAAAAACGCTTAATTATAGCTCAAACCAGTTCCTAAAGAATGTTGCCCAGTC
>NW_006958769.1:0-363 GCF_000164805.1 Carlito syrichta
ACTGAGGAGGGAGATGGAGGTTTAGAATAGCCCGGGAGAGGGCTTGAGAGGACACTGACAAAGAATAAATCAAAGGAATGCTGTTCCTTGTTGAGGATATAGGAAGTGAGACTCACACATTTTTGTATGTGATTGTTTGGTTTTTTTTTCCATTTGTGCTCAGCAACCTGAGAGAGAAATGGAGAATGTAGATTGTTGATTTCCTCCATATTTAGGGTTTTTAGGGTAGGGGCAGTAGGATACTTAGACAAGGAAGTGGAAATCCAGTTTTGGTGGAGAACAGCTTAAGGATTAATTATGCTATTAAAGAAGAAATCAAGTGAGGAGGAAAACACACTAGTCATTAGCATTCTCACCAACTAA
>NW_006958770.1:0-301 GCF_000164805.1 Carlito syrichta
GCCAGGAGCAGTCACTGCACTCCAGTCTGAGTGACAGAGTGAGACTCCAACTCAGAAAAATAATAATAATAATAATAATAATAATAATAATAATAATAATAATAATTTTACTGATGTAATTGTCACAGTGCTTCAAGACCATGGAGTTCCTTACCCGTAGCAGGAGAAATCAGGATTAACATTACATAAAATGAAAAGCTTCTCATCAGCTACTGAGGAGGCATTGCTAGACAAGGACAGTCTTTGACTTTTTAAGCACCTTCAAGGCCATTGCCCTCTTTGCTAAGTCTGCTTATAAGGA
>NW_006958771.1:0-309 GCF_000164805.1 Carlito syrichta
ATCTGGAACAGGAGATGAATCCAGATATATAATGCCCAAAGAAATTTAAATAAGTTGAGTACAAAGAGATCATCATCAAGTCACATCATAATCAAGTTGTCAAAAGTCAAAGATGAGAGAATGATGACAGCAGCAAGAAAAAAGTCACTTATCATTTACAAAGGAAGTTTCATAAGATTATCAGTAAATTTCTTAGCAGAAACCTTTCAGGCCAGAGAGACTGAAATGAAATATTCAAACAATCAAAAAAAATTTTTTTAAATGTCAATCAAGAATATTTTATCTAGCAAAGCTGTTCATCAAAAATGA
>NW_006958772.1:0-2250 GCF_000164805.1 Carlito syrichta
AAATTTCTTTGTGACTTCACCCTTTGCATTTCTAATTGTGTTTATTTGGACTTTCTCTCTTTCTCTCTAGTCAATCTGGCCAGGGGACTGTCAATCTTATTTATCCTTTAAAGAACCAGGTTTTTGTCTTGTTGATCCTTTCTATGATATTTTTAGCTTCTATATCCTACAACTGTGATTTTATCCCAGTGATCTGAGTTCTTCTACTGAAGTTAGGATTTAGGTATCCTGCCTTTCCAGCTCCCTTAGGTGTGATGATAGGCTATTTACTTATGATCTCTCTGCGTTCTTGATGTGTACATACAATGCTATGAATTTTCCTCCTAACACATTTTCATGGCATCCCAGAGAGTCTGATAAAATGGGTATTTGTTTTCAGGAATCTTTTTATTTCTGTCTTGATTTCTGTGTTGACCCAGAAGTCGTTGAGCAGCATGTAGTTTAGTGCCCATGTCTTTGTGTGTTTTGGAGGGCTTGTTGGTGGTGATATTTATTTTTATCCCATGACAATCTGAGAAGATACATAGTATTGTTTCAATCTTTTGAAATTTGTTCACGCCTGATTTATACCTGAGAATGTGGTCAGTCTTAGAGTATGTTGCATGTGCTGATGAGTAGATATATACTCTGTAGATATGGGGTGCCATGTTCTATAGATGTCTATTAAATCCATTTGATCAAGCATTGAGTTCCAGTTTTTTGCCTCAATGATCTATCCAAAACTGTTAATGTGGTTTCTAATTATGATTATGTGAGAGTCAATGTCCTCTCTTAGTTTACATAGTAGCTGTTTTATAAAACCAGGGGCTCCTGAGTTGGGTTCATATATATGTTTAAGATGGTTACTTTTTGCTAGTGGAATGAGCCTTTTAACATTATGTAGTGCCCTTTTTTTTTTTTTGCTTTTGAAGTTTTGATGACTTAAAGTTTGTTTGTCTGATATCAGAATAGCTACTCCTGCTTTATTCTGTTTTTCCACTTGCCTGAAAGATTATTTGCCAGCCCATACTTTGAGCCTGTGGGTGTCCTTTGTACTGAGATGAGTTTCCTAGAGGCAGCAGACTGTTGGATCATGCTTCTCTCTCGAATTTGTCACTCCAATTTTTCTCTTCAGTGGTGCATTTAGTTCATTCACATTCAGATTGATTATTGAAATGTGAGTTTATCCCTGTCATAGGACTTAGTGTGTTGCTATATTTCCTTTCTACTTTTATATTTATATATGTGTGTATTTTCATTTTTGTGAGTGCTCTGTATGCTCTGTTGATTTTGTGCTTACCTATGCTTTTGTGATAGGTACAACTGTTCTTTTTTTCTTGTGTTCAGCACCTTCTTAAAGTGTCTCCTGAAGGTGACATATTCTCTTAGGGTTTGGATTTTAATCTCCATCACTGAAGAAGCTTAGCTTGGGGTGTAAGAAATTCTTGATTGGAATTTCTTATATTTAAGAATGTTAAAAATTGGACTCCAGTCCCTTCTGGCTTATAGTGTTTCTGCAGATAAGTTTGGAGCAGTTCTTATGGGTCTTCCCTGGTAGGTAGTTTGACTTTTCTCTTTTGCTGCCTTTAGGATTTTTTTTTTCACACTTACTTTGTGGAAATGAATTACTAGGTGTCTTGGGGGATGATCTTTTCATGTGATCTCATGGGGATTCTCTGAATCTCTTGTCCTTGAATGGTCAGCTCTCTAGTAAGACGTGCAAAGTTTTCTTAGATAATTTCATGGAATGCTTGTTCCATGGTATTCTCAGTTTTCCTTTCTGCTTCAGGGATACCCATCAGGTATAGATTTGGCTTTTTGACATAGTTTCATATTTTTCTAAGTCTTCTTCTTTTTGAACTTTTTTTTCCCTATGTTTTTGACAGACTGGGTTAATTTCATATTTTGGTCTTCAAGTGCTGAAATTCTTTCCTTTGCCTTATTGATGCTACTTCCTATGCTTGTTACTGTGTTTTTAACTTCCAGGATGAACTTCTCCATTTTCATAATCTCAGAATGAGTTTTTCTGAAATTAACCAACTTGTCTTCTACTTTCTGTACAACTTCAATGAGTTTTGTTTCTTGTTTTTTTTTTTTATTTCTCTGTTCATTTTAGTCATCCAACCTCTGATTTCCACGACTGTCAACTGGGGCAGGTTGTTCAAGGGGGTTTCCATTATTTGTGCTCTGATATCTGCTTTTTCAGATGCCGTCTTCTTAGTACTCTGAGGGTTGTTTGTTTTTCACATGGATTTTTTCTCATTTGTGACA
>NW_006958773.1:0-472 GCF_000164805.1 Carlito syrichta
AAAACAAACAACAACAGATGCTGGCAAGGATGCGGAGAAAAAGGAATGCTTCCACACTGCCGGTGGGAATGCAAACTAGTGCAACCTCTTTGGAAGACAGTGTGATAATTTCTGAAAGAACTCGACATTGACTTTCCATATGAACCTGTTTTAAGTAAAAAAAAAATGAATGGTTCAAAACATTTGACAGCAAAAAAAAAAAAAAAAAGACATTAGGGGATACCACCCGGGACTTCTTGTTGAAAGTGACCCAAACCCAACAGCAAAGATGCCTGGCAATTTCACACCCAGAGGGAATCTGACCTGGTGGGTGAGTTGTTGCAGCTAAAGTCTCCAGGAAACGTTCATGGGCAGATGGGCATGGCAGCCGAGGGGTTAAGACGTAGAGTTCAGTGGCCCAGGAAGAAGGGGCCCATGGGTAAGAGATGGCCTGGGCATTGGGTCCCAGCTGAGGAGCTTGGGGAGAACAGGA
>NW_006958774.1:0-735 GCF_000164805.1 Carlito syrichta
CTTGAACATTAGTACTCCAATTTCTGTGGTCTTTAGATCTCAGGGATTGCACTTGTGTTTCCATGGGTTTTCAATCCTTTGGCTTCAGACTGACACTTACACAGTTAGCTTCACTGGCTTCCAGGCTTTTTGACAGAGTCTGAGTTATGGTACCAAATTCCCTGGTCCTCCACCTTGCAGACATTCTATCCTGGGACTTCAGTATCTCCACCATCACATTTGGTAATTCTCCTAATAAATTCCCTCTCATCTATCTCTCTATATCTATCTATCTAGCTAGCTAGCTATCTATTGTCTATTGGAAATGGCTTCCTAGCCAAAACAGTCTCCTTGATGAATGGTCTTTTGACAAACCTGACACAAGATCAGATTATTTAAGTCCTTTTTACACCCTCTTACAAAGACAATATGCATTACTCCATGATAAGTGGCCTCCAGTGTGACAAAAGTAATAAACCAATATGTTCATTTACAAAAATTATGCTCCTTGTGTGTAGAGCATTGACAAGAGAAAATTATATATTATTATTTTGGAAATTTAAAAAATGGATGTCAAGAAATGCTATGGTACTTTATCAGAAATCTCAATATCAGTTTTATGATTGCTCTCCACTATTTATCAATTGAGTCAGCACAATTCTAAACAAATTGCATCAAGATTCTTGAGCTGATATACAACCAAGTTATTTCTAAAACACTTATGCAAATTCAAATGACATAGAAAAGTCAAAATCA
>NW_006958775.1:0-5020 GCF_000164805.1 Carlito syrichta
CCTTTCCTGCATTGCCTGTGGCTTGTTGTTTAAGATTAGGAATCAGGGACATTAAGGAATTTAGCTGCAGGTCTTGTTCTGATCATCTTTATATTTACAATCAGACATTTTGTATTTTGGTGACCAAGAGAGAATTGCTTTATTCATTTCCCCCCCAGACATGGAAGTGAGGAAGCTCTGAGAAAATCAAGGCCTCTTTAACCACCGTCTGTCTTTCTCATTTATTGGACAATTTTATACCAGAAATTTGAAAAAGTTCCTTCTCCTCCTTCTCTTCCTCATTGCTTAGCTTTCAAACATATATCACATGCAAATATCTAACCACGTGCATGGGTTAATCATACCTGTGTTGTACATGAACTTGCAATACCCGATCAAAAATAACTTTTATGTCAAGTGGAAATTAGGAATTATATTGAACTGAGTAGCAATGAAGACATCACATTTAAAAGCTACAATTCAGCTGGGCTCGGTGGCTCAGCCTGTAATCCCGTGCCTTGGGAGGCTGAGGTGAGTGAATTGCCTGAGCCCATGGGTTCGAGACCCGCCTGGGCAACTTGGCGAGACCTCATCTCTACAATAAATCAAAAATTAGCCAGGCGTGGTAGCACGTGCCTGTAGTTCCAGCTACTTGGAAGACTGAGGCGGAAGGATTGCCGGAGCCCAGCAGGTCGAGGCTGCGGTGGCCGGGAGCAGCCACTGCACTCCAGTCTGGGAGACAGAGTGAGACTCCCACTCAAAATAAATAAATAAATACATAAATAAAAATAAAATAAAAGCTACAATTCAGTTAAAGTTTAGCCCATGATTAAAAGGAAATTTGTAACTTCTATTGGTTCACCACAATAAAAAATAACCAATGAATTAAATTGATGAATAATCAATCTTTGACACAATGCAACAGCTGTTCATGTAAACAGAAAAAGGAATAAAAAACTAGAAATAGAAGGTGACTTCCTTTAGACTTACTGCTATGTTTAAAGAATTTCATTTGGGGAATAATTCAAGGATATCTGCTGTATTCAAATACTACTTGTTATATTGGAAGTTCCGGTCAGTGAAATAGGTAAGAAAGACAAGAATTTATTATTCTGTTCTTTACAAATCTCAAAGAATCTACATATAAATTTCAGAACGTCTCAATGAGTGAAAAAGTTTGCTAAAGACAGGTCAACATTAAAATTTTACGTCTAGGTACTAGGTCATAAGACCCATATGATACATCGCTTGGGAATCGACAGTTTATTGAAAGAAAAGGACATGATAAAAGGAGCAACATTAAAGTCATGCTATACATCAGGTAGGGATACACATAGGCCCAAGGCTGCCTCACAGCAAAGCAGTAGGAGAGGTTGAGCACAGGCACCACTAGGCCTCTGCAAGTTTGCTCCAAGGTGCATTTCCTCAGATGAGGAACCAGCTGTGTGTGCACAGAATGCTCACAACCAGGGAGCGGTTGTGGTTGTGTGAGTTGGGCTTCTTGTACCCTGTTGGCCAGGTAGCACGTTCTGCTCTCATGTGAACCAGCTCCCAACAGAAGATCCTTCCTGTGTGGTCACCAATACCCGGTTGAGATCTGGTCAATCACCAACTTTTCTACTACCAGTAAGCAATGGTGGTAAGATGGTACAAACCACACACAAACTCAGCTTGGACTCACCATTAGTACATTGACTTCCCAAGTAGGGATCAGTGCCATGCAGTTCTCACTGCAGCAAAACACCTCTGCCCATTTCTTGCCTGCTGGAGCTAATCGCCAGCCTCAAAAAGCATAAAGAAAATTTTAAATGCAGTGTCATAAAAAGCTGTGTACCAAGGAACGAAGATGATGACAAAGAACCATGGCTTTCCTAGTTTATACCTTCCATCGCTGATACAAATTCCACAACAAGCCTAACGAAGGTTGAGTCACACTCTTGAACACCCTACAGGAAACGTTTTGCCCCAATAATCTGTGAGGAATTCTTAGCAATAATGGATGGTTTTCTTTTTTTTCCCTGAAAATTGCTACTTTATTAAACTTGGAGTTACAGGTTGGGAAGCAAATGGATACCACTGGGCGCCCCGTTTGTTTCTAGGGAGAAGGAAAGACTAAGTTGCTCCTTGCTTGTGGGCAGAAAGTAGACTCCCAGGCCTGGGAGTGCTTTGTTCCTTGGGGGGTAAAGAGGTGACACAAAAAATGAAGGGGTTTTTAGTGGCCAGCAACTCTCTGTACCATCTGTTCCAGCAAGAGCTAGGATCTAATGTTCTCTCTCGACCCTGGGCAGAAGAGACGGAAATCAGTGTTGCCAGGATCCCTCAGGGCCAAATGTCTCCAGCACCCGGGTTCCGGCTCTTGCTTCTCCCAGCAGGCTGAGCCAGACGCCGCTTACACCTCAACCTTGGGCGGTGAGCCGAGTTCCCAGGCACTGAATCGGGCGGGGCCTCAGAATTCTAAGCGCCCATGCCTGCTTCCTGAACTGGCTCCAAAGGCTCCGCTTTCTTACCCCTCTGAGGCTGGCGTGTGAGGACCGAGAAGGCACTGAGCGCCGCCCTTCAGGTGAGCGGAGCGTGGGTGCCAACTCTCTTCCCGGCTCTGAGCTCAGCGGGTGCCCCCTTCTCCAGCACCCTCCTGGTTCCCTCCATGAGGGACCGCCTGCCTCGGCCAGACTCGCAAAGATAAACAACAGAAGCGTCTCCGTCCCTGCCCTGATGGCTCCTTCCCTCCTTCCAGAGGACGTGTGTGGCCCCCACACCCTTCTGGGTTTGAGGCGAGATCTGAGCCTGGAAGGCAGAAGGGAGGGGCTTGAGCCAGGGCCTTCATGTTTCCATGCCCACCGGCTCTGAGTAGGAGAATCACAGTGGCTGTGTCCCTCAAGGTTCCCTCTGCTGTGGCTGGAGTCCTCTTCCTCTTCCACCCAGGGTGGGGCTGTTACTGGTGAAGATAGGCCTCTGGCCAGAGCTGCCCCGACTCCTCCAGTGAGTGGACGATAGCGGCAGAGGCTGAGAACAGGGGCGTGGACTGGTACTCTGTGCCGTGCTGGGCACGCAGGGACCGCACCAGGGGGGCCGCTTTGTGGCAGTTGTGTCGGGGCATCGTGGGGAAGAGATGGTGCTCAATCTGGAAGTGGAGGTGTCCACTGAGCCGGTCGCGGAAGGCGGTTTGTGGACGTTGCCTGTGGCCTGAAGCTGGGTGGAGACCCAGTCCATGTGCCGGTGGTGATCAGTGTGCATGGGGCCGTGGTTCACCCGTGTCACCCACACGAACCAGTTGCTCTCAGGAACCTGACCGTGAGGAACAGGCCCAGGAAGCCTTTCCGCCCCGGCAGCGGCACGTAAGTGAGGAAGACGCGGATGCAGCAGGTGACCGTGCAGGCCGGCCCGCCCACTGCTGCCGCCGGACGGCAAAATCGAAAAGATGCCCCTGGAAGCAGAGAGGCAGCAAGGCTGGCGCCCGATCAGGGAGAAGCATTTGCGCTGGCGGTTGCGTGGCGTGTGCTTTTCCTCCTGTTTCCCGAGCTCCACGGAGAGGATCTTGCCCGGGCAAAGAGGAGGGGACGCAGGTTGATGTCTGGGTCTCCGTGGAAGCAGCTGGGCTGGGCGAGGCGTCGGAAGGGCGTGTGGCTCCGCCGACCGGCACAAAGTGGCCCGGCGCAAAGGGGCGCCGCACGGTGCCCCCTCGAGGTGCTGCAGACCCCCGGGTGCCCAGAGCCGCGCGGCAGCCGGCCAGCCGGGCCTGAACTGCGCGAGCAGCCCGCGCCGAGGACGGCGGCACGGAGGGCGTCCCCGGGACCGAGGGGCGAGCCCGGCGGCGACACCGGCCCGGGAGGTGAGCAGGGGGCAGGAAGAAGACGCGCTTGGCCGTCCGGGCCCCCTCTGCTCCGCGGTGGCGCGCGGCTCCCGAGCTCGGCGGCCGGCTCTCCGTGCGCGGTGGGCTCGACCCGGCTGCTCGGAGCGGGTTCTCCCGGCGGGCGCGAGTTCGCGGACGTCCCCGCAAGGCCCGTGCGGACGCGGAACGCCGCAGAGGGATGCGTGGCGTCCGCTGCCCGCACCGGCCGGTCGGGGAGAAGCGCGGGGCGGCCCGGCCGGGGTCCGGGGCGGGCCGGGCGACGCCCCCCGGCCCGGCCGGGCTGCCGGATGGTTTTCTCATCCCCGTTGGCCCAGTGTTCTTGGAGGACAGGCGTTCTCTTCACTTAACGTAGATGTGGACTCGTGGAATCCGACTAAAGGGATTTCGGTCTAATTCTGTCATTTTCGTGCTCAAGTTTATTCAGACTTCAGCAGCTGGGGGCCCACAGACTGGTTCTGTCTCCTTTGAGACGCCATCGTCCTCGGGACAACTTCTTTCTTGGCACAAAAGGCTACGCTAGGTCGATCTTGCACGTTCCTTGTCCCAGCTCTGGTTCTTTTCCTGGAGAGGGATCCTTAGGGGCAAAAGTTCGGCTGCTCGTTGCTGCGGGTCTGTCCTTGCTTCTAAGCTTTCCCAGTGGACAGAGGTGGGAAGAGTATGCTTCTGAGTGTGCGTGCTTTACACAGGCACACACCCAGGCATGCCTCATACATCTGTGAAATCAGGAATTCACGGAGTGGTTTTTCATATATCTATATCTATATATATATATATATATATATATGAAAGAGACCGAAGGGCGAGCCAGGCAGTGACATCCGGCAGCAGGATGTGCCCCAGGTGTGTGTGTGTATTTATATATATTATACAGATGCTGTTTGAAATTATTTAAAAACATGACTTTATACTGGTATTTCCAGTAATAACCCAACAACACCGTGGATCTTTTAGTCTCCCGTGTGGATCGGTAACTCCTCAGACAGGGGAGACTTGGTGTTCATTACTCTATTGAGTTTCCCATTTTCTCAAGCCTCAACTTTAAGCCAACTTAAAAACTGGAATTTTGTGGTTTTAAACTCATTTTCTTGTTGATGGATATTTGGGGTGTTTCCTAATTTAGGCTATTCGAGATAAAGCTGCCACAAATAATCTCAATCAAGATTTTTCAAGACCATCTTTTCATTTTCTTTG
>NW_006958776.1:0-761 GCF_000164805.1 Carlito syrichta
TATCTGATCATGCTATTGACAAATACATGTTTTTCATTCTTTAAAATCTTAAAAGAGATTATAAATTTAACTTTTTATTAAATGTTATTAGAAAGTAAAGATAGGTGTATTTTATCAACATGTAGTTTTTTATTGTATTCGTCTTACATTCAGAAGGTACACATGCATGTTCATTACATGGGCGTGTTGTGTAGTGATCAAGATTGGATCTCAGGTGACCCATTCCCCAGCTAGTGAATAATGTACCCCATAGGTAGTTTGGGAACCTTAAACTCCTCCCCAAATCCTTGATTTTGACTCTGGTATCTATTTTTTTCATTTTTGTGACCATTTAGCTCTCACATATGAGTGAGAACATGCAGTGTTTGGTTTCCTGTTGCTGAGTCACTTCACTTAGGATTATGATCTACAGCTCCATCCATGTTGCTGTAAAGGATATGATCTCATTTTTCGTGACTATGTTGTATTTCATGGTGTATAAGGGGGGGGGGTTAACAAAAAATTGTAGTTATTTTTTGGAGAACAGTCCCTTATAGTATATGCTAACTCCACTAGTTAAGTATTTTAGGAACATATCAGCATCAGTGTACCAGCTAGCAAAGTTGTCAGAGGCTGCATTCAGGCTCAGCGAAATTTTCTGGAGATTCTTTCAAAGTGATTAACCATTTCATAATGTGTGTTTTACAAGTGTACCTGCCCACATGGTGATGAATGTTCAGCAGTTGTTGACCAAAACTGGCACGGTACCAGTGTCCCATCCT
>NW_006958777.1:0-4725 GCF_000164805.1 Carlito syrichta
CATGACTCAGGGGAGTAGCTCCTTCCTCCACAGATCAGATCCAGAGCTGGGAAGTTCTTGGGCAGTGCATGCCTGACCTTAACCCTGGATTGAGGGCCCTGTTAAATGTCTCCTCTTTTTTTTCTGCACAGCAAGTCTTTTCTGGCCTTAAATGCAGAGGTTACCTTTTCACAATTGTTGAATACAATATTGTCACATGAAAAATTAGAAATTTGTCTCTGACTTAGTCCTTCCTTCCCAGATTGTGTCCTCCAAATCTAATTTGTACTCTTTACATAAAAACAAACAACCCCCCCCCTTCTCTTGGACTGCTAGGCTCTCCGAAGTTCAGATTATGAAAAAACTAATCAAGGAGATTGTCACCTAGGAAATATTTGATGCCAGCTCTTCTTACAGGAAAATATATTCTGTCACTTGTCAAAATTAATATTAAGTGATAACAAGGTGGAGCTCTTTGAGAAAAGACAGGACAATCACATTATCTGGGAGGTAAATGACACAAGTGCTGCTGTAACAAGTAATCACAACCTTATTAGTTTTACATACACACATTTCTTATCTTACAGTTTTGGAATTTGGAGTAAGTTTTTCACTGAGCTAAAATCAAGGATCAGTAGGACTATATTCTTTCTCAATGTTGCAGAGTAGAGTCTGATTCTCTTATTTCCATTTTCAAGATTCCCTAACATTGCTGGCTCCATGGCCATTTTCCTCATCATTTCAGTACCCTTTCCCCTGTCCCAGTTCCTTTCTCATTGGGATTCTTCTCTCTCTCTAGTATGTATTTGTGATTATATTGGTCTCACCCAGATAATCCAGGATACTCTCCTAATCTCAAAATTCCACCTTAATCACATCTGCTAATTTCCTTTTGATTATGTGTGATGACATTCATAGGTTCCAGATATGTGAATGTCTTTGGGGAAAACATTTTAATTTCACCAACAACTCTCATGATCCTCACAGCTGTTCTTCTCTGATGAAGATTTCAAAATTACAGCACCAATATATGAGGGAAGAGTGTGAAGAAACATCTGAGATTGGGCACTCTCTGGTCTCCGGATCTTAAGTGCTGGGTGATACTTATTCTTTTGCTCCAATGTGGAGTCCATGGTGTGGAGCTATTTGTTGGAGGCTCCTTTTATTTTGTAGCCTAGGAAACAAGAATCACTATATAAATTCAATAACCAAGATTGGCAAAGATAAAGTAAATGTTTCTTACATATTCTGAATTGCCCTATGCATCAGAAGAGAAGTGGCAATAATTGAAACCAGGCATACCTTCTAATAATGTGGACTTGGCCACACTTTTTTGGTTGTGTTTCCCAGTCACAAAGATTCCCATGCAGGCATAATTTTTACAAGCTGTAGAAAACCCTCAAGTGAAAGAGGAAAGTGGCACAGGAAAGGGAGAATAGACAGTGAAAAACTTACTAAGGAGCTACACTTGAGAACAGTTCAACGTCACTTGTAAATTTGAAGAATGTTCCTCTGGGTTTTCCACCTGAGAGTTGAGGGAGCTGAAGGTGTGTATATACCTCCACTGTCCTCGCTGACAGAGGGCTATACTAGGGGATGCTTATTCTAGGGCCACGTTGCAGCTAGAGCGGACTTCTCAGCTTTTGAAAGAGCTGCTAGTATTGAATGTGTTGTGCAACTCCAATTCCACCTAGAAAAATGATATGTAATTCAATGCTGAATAGCATTACTGTAACAATAGCCCATGAAAGGGTTGGGATGTTAAGTTCCCTTGAAATTCAGGCAACACACTAGTGCCCTCTGGAGTCCCTGTCCTCCAGCTCACTGATGCTGATGAAGTTGGTTCCCTTTCCCATGATGCTGAACTAAGCTAGGATGTCAGGACCGAGGCAGAGATGTGAGTTACAGAGGTTTGAATAGGTGACCAAACTGTATTTGGATTTAATGTTGTTCTCCATATATAGGCAGTGACTTGGCAGGAGATGGAGATTCTCTCCTTGTGTGTGCAAACAGAGAGGCTGGGATCTGGATCAGGATGATGTTCCCAATCACTGCTGAAGAGTAAAAGAGCAAAGTGGCATTGATGATACAGGGCAGGGATATGCACTTAGTAGCAGTCATCCTCACTTAGGAGAGAGGTTTCACTGACCTGACCTTTTTCCAGGTCCACACCCTCACCTTTACTCTGGGAAGTCAGGCTCCATGAAAGCTCAACCCAAGACCCCAGAAACATACTGGTGGGAGATACAGCACAGAGCATTACCCAGAGGATGTAATCTTGATCTTCCTAGTTTAGACACAATTGATAATTGGGGAATAGATTGATCCAGGGTTTCAACTTATCATATTCTAGGCTCCTATATATGGAAAAGTAAACAGAGATTTTTGGAAATAATTATATCTAGCATCACTATTCAGGCGTCATGCTGGAGATTATGTAAATACTGCCCAGTGCAAAAAATATGGTGGAATATGGTGCCTTATTATAATAAGGCTTATTGCATTTAGACCTTGGCTACAAAAATATTTAAAGCTTTAAAATAATGTGAATGGCATGTATTGAAGAATCATAGTATCATGTTTGTACATCTGCAGTGAATTGGTAGACCTTATACTAGCAACAGCAATGATTTAAGGGAAATTCTAAATACTTATGGATATATTAAATATGCTTCTGACAGAATCTACTTTTTTCATCAAAAAAGAAACTATTTTACTCTCTGTGTTGTTAGTATAGCCCAAAAGAATTTTAACCCCAGGGCATATATTTCAGAGTAACTTGAAGACATGTCAGCTCAACTCTGTAAAGTTGTATAATACATTCAATACTAACAAAGATATTCCCCCACATAATAAAAATACAGCCATATAATACATTATTCCATCTAGTCCTTAGCTTCGTTTTAAATTGTGAAAATTGTTTGCAAATGTCTTTTGTAACAATGTGGCCACCAAAGTGAAACATGTCCTCTGCAGGTAAATCTGTGTTGTACTTGTCAGACCTGAGGCACTGAGAACATTGTACCTGTGCTGAGTTGCTGAAATGAGACAACCCTTCTCCTGTGCCCAGCCTGCCTCATGTCCTGCTTATTTACATGTGCCCAAAGCCTAGCCTACTGCTCTGAATACTGATTAATAGGTTGGTAACAGCCATTGCAGGAGTCAGTCCCAATGGGAAAACAGCATGGACGTGACAACCCCTGCTCAGCTCCTGGGGCTCCTGCTTCTCTGGCTCCCAGGTAAGGAAGGAGAGCACTAGGAAATGACTCAGCCAGCATGCTCAGTACAGTCTGGTGAGTCAGGGAAGTCCTACTAAAACATGATTAATTTTATGGATATTTACTCTTTAGTTTCCAGTCTCAGGTGCCAGATGTGACATCCGAATGACCCAGCCTCCATCATCCCTGCCTGCCTCTGTAGGAGACAGTATCACCATCACTTGACAATGCATTGACAATGAGTTATCCTGGTATCAGCAGAAAACTGAAAAAACTCCTAAGCTCCTGATCTATGAAACACCCATTTTGCAATCTGGGGTCTCATCGAGATTCAGTGGCTGTGGATCTAGGGAAGATTATTCTCTCACCATCAGTAGCCTACAGCCTGAAGACATTGCAACTTATAACTGTCTACATGATTATAGTACTCCTCTCACAGTGTTACACACAATAATATAAATCCCCCAGGAAAAAAGATGCGTGAATCTGGGCCACCCCAGCTGCTCCTCCTGGTGCCTCCATCTGGTGAGGGCATTTTGAAGATGCAGCCAGATTTGAAGGTTGTCAGGACCTTCTGTTACAGAAAGACATGAGGACCCGCTTCCTAATTGTCCACATCCTTAAACCAGCAGCATAAAAATGACAATACCACTCCGATTTAACAAAAAAATAGGTTATTACACATCAGGTTTCTGGGTTAAAAGCTGCCCCAAGTATTCAAGGCAGGAATTGTTTTAATTCAGAGAACTAAGTCTAAAGTATAACCTTTCAACACCTGGGTGATGTTTTTCAGGGAAGCAGACACTAGAGACCAGGGATTCTCTGATCCTTTAGAAGCTAGAGTGCTCCTGTCCTTGAATGTCTGGACTACCTAAACTTGTGGACTTCATATCTGCCTGGGAAGCCAGGGTTGCAGGTGCTAGTGCTCTCAACTAATGCAGCACCTCTCCAGGTGACTCTCCTGTCCTTACCTCAGTTCATGTGTCCTCACTCAGGTGTCAATGAAACATCCTTTACCGACTTTCAAATCTCATGGTGGGGGGTGCTGATTGAATAACTCTACAGGAAACCAGACAGAGAAAGGGGGATCTAAAGAATGTGCTTTCAGTAATGATGGCAGTGATGGGGAATTGACAGCTGACAGCTCAGTATAGTAACTATTTCCACAAGACCCAACATTTTGTCAGTTAGAAATGCCCCAGAATATACTTGGATGTTTGTTCAAGGATCACCAGCAAGTCTGGATCATAGAAATAATACTTCCTTAAATTGGTGACAAAAAAATAACATGGAAATTGTATGAAATATATAACCAGTTTTTGTGCAGATGTAAAACCTTTCTCTTTTTTCTAATGTCTTATTTTTAAAATGTGGGGTATAATTCAGGGTTAGGTATACAAATGTTCATTATGCAGGTACCCTTGTTCATGAGGTGTGCCCCCATGCTCCTGGCAGTTTTCAGTGACTGCCAATCCCACCCCTACCTTTCTCTGGCAGTTTATCACTACTGTCAATTCCTTTCTTATAG
>NW_006958778.1:0-3960 GCF_000164805.1 Carlito syrichta
AATTCTCGCTCATAGTTTTTTCTTTCATATTAAAGTTTCAAGAACCAAAAAAATTTTACAAATTAATTAAAAATATAAAATTTTAAGAATCTTAGGAAAAATCAGGGATCAAATTAAATGATTAAACTGACTTTAAAATCAACTAAAATTCTTACTTTCATCTTCTGTTTAAAAAGTCAAAAGTATCCCGCACCTTTGGGAGGCTGAGGTGAGTGGATTGCCTGAGCCTGTGGGTTCGAGACCCGTCTGGGCGGTGAGACCTCATCTCTACAATAAATCAAAAAATCAGCTAGGCGTGGTAGCGTATGCCTGTAGTTCCAGCTACTCGGAAGGTTGAGGCGGAAGGATCGCCGGAGCCCAGCAGGTCGAGGCTGCGGTGGCTGGGAGCGGCCACTGCACTCCAGTCTGGGTGACAGAGTGAGACTCCAACTCAAAAAAAATAAATAAATAAATAATAAAATGAAAATAAAAAGTCAAAAGTAAACAAGAAACAGACAAGAGATAAATGAATTATTTAGGTCTCACTTCTTGTTTTATAACAAAAACAGTAATATAATAATACGGTGTCTGCATTGACAACTGGAAGTGGGGACTCTGCCTATGGCAGAGGTCTCAGCTCATGATAGTGAACTTCACTTTTTCTTGGTCTTTCCTGGCCAAGAGTCAAGGATCTCCCAAATTGTAAATGCTCTGTGAAGCATCAACTGTTCCCACCATTCAGTACTTCTAGGAATTGGCTCTTTCTAAAATGCTTCCTAGCAAGAGAATGAAGGATCAGTAATAACATAAAATGAATTCTAACCTACAAAAAGCAGTAAAAGGATGAAATGATGAAGTGTAACAGAGAACTAGAGGCATGATCACTTCATAGAAAGTGACTTGGTCAGATCGTACTTATATGTAATAGTCTTTCGCTAGTAAATTAGGAATATCCTCAATTTCAATTTTGAAATTCTAGTAGCCTAAGTGGAATTTAAAGTTGAGTGTAAGACTATCTATCATATGGTCATCCTAGGAAATCTGATTGTACAAAAATTATCTATAAAGGCAAATAAAAGAGAAAATCCTGCATATGCTATGGAAAATTAAAGCAAATATTTGTTAGTAAATAATAATCCTGAGTATGCCCTTAAACAAGAAAAACACTTTTTGTTTCTTCTTAATTCTAAGGTATTAATTTTAGTCAAAGTAATTTTTCTTTAGTTCAAATTAGACTCACTATTGGTCAAAGTGTTCAACTTACTGAGAACTTGCAGATAAAAACATAAGAGATAATGAAAAACCTTTTCTAAAATTTGCTGCAATACTAACATGTGCAGAGAGAGAGACAAAATTTGCACAACCATATACATGGCATTAAAATCCTTAATTTGTTAGGCACATCAAGAAAAACACTTCTCAGTCGGACTTGGAACAGGATAAATATATCTACTGAGAATTTGACTTGAGTACCTTAGTGAGTTACTGACAAAAGGACCAGGTGAAAATAGGTACAATATAAGCAAGAACATCAGAGTGTCAAATTTTATACCCGTCTCCTTAAAGAGCCAATCTAGAAATTGCACCAAGACAAGAAAAAATATCAGGAAATTACCTGAGAACTGCTTGTGACTTCCCGGTCATATTCTGGCTGTGGATAGAAGGCCAATTTCTGATGTTGCTGGGATTGCACTGCAGGTCATATTTACAGGCACTCAGCTTTATATCTGCCATCAAATGCCACTAAGTGGCTTCCCAGTTGATAAGCTAGGTGCAATGAATGTTCCATATACAGGGAGTAAATTCTGGTTTGAGATGACAGAAATACATATTCCTTTCTAGTGTGTTTAATTAACCCAAACCTTACCATCACACAATATACCCATGTAATAAACCCGCACATTTACCCACAAATCAAAAATTAAAAATAAATTTTAAAAATAAAGACCAAATATTTTTGTAACTATTTGATGGCAGAAGGTAAATCAAAGTGAGACTATTTATAACCTTTACCTCGCTTAGTGGGAATGTTTATATGTAACTCTGCAGGAAAATTAATATTTTTAATATTGGTACTTTTCCAGCTTCCACTGTGGTATTACATAGTATATGATATTTGCACCATGTTATCTTTCTTACAATTAAAAGAAGACTGAGAAGCCACAAATAGGGTCCTTTGGGTTCTGGAGGCAACACATTCCACACCTTGGAATACTAGTCTGTTCCACCACCAGGCAACATGGATGTCAGCCAGACTTGAACGGGACCCAGGTCAGAAAAGGGCTTTGCAGCAGGCCCAGCCTGCACTGCACACAGCCCTGACATTTGATCCAATGCAAATACAGAAGACTTGGACAATGCTAGCAACTATCTGGACACTATTAGCACTTAGAGAACACTCTACCTGTCCACAGCAAATTCCATGATCTTTTCAAAACATTTGCTAAGATATACCATATTTTGGGTCACAAAGTATTTCAGTGAAATTAAATTAATTTTAATTATAAAAAATAAATTTTCAGAAACCAAGATAATTATATTAGAAATCACTAATAGAAAGTTGTTACAAATATATCAAAATATTTGAGAAATAAGTAACATACTACTAAATAATGCTTGGAATGAAGTAGAAACACAAATAAAAATTGCAAAGCATTTTAAACTGAAAGAAATTACATATGCAAATTTGTGGGATGCAAGCAAGTGAATTTATGGTCCTGAAAATATAACATTATAACAGCAAATTACAACATATACAACAATGCATTTTAGCTAAGGTGTTTTCAAAACAATTACCTTAACTCCACTTTAATATAATAGTAAGGGGAAAAAACAGCAACTTGTACTCAAAAGAAGCGTATTTATCTTAAATGTGTGATGATATGATGAGCATATGCCTGGTTTAGCAACATTGGAATCATATCAGTCTGGAATAAAAGCACACATTAGCAGCTTCACAAAAGAAAAACCTGAAAGTGGATGGGCAGAGTAACTCCTCAGAAAGAAATGGGAAATAGGAAAAGTCAAAACAAGATTTTTTGTGTCATATTATTATGTATTGTACATGTGTAAGTCTCCTGTGAGATTTGACCTGCTCACAAGCCAAAAATTCCAAAATGCAGGCAACTTTACATACTTCTGATGGGTGATGAGAGTGCTGGTCACGTGGCAAAGGCAAGAAGAAGTGTCCCGAAGATTATTAGTGGCAGCAGGTGATGTTAGGACATCCTAGGATCATCTCTCAGTTACATAGCAGAGTGTTCCTGCAGCTATGAGGACAGCAGCGAACTTTAGTGACTGTTTCAGCCAGGATGTGGCAGCCACTCCTGAGGCTCTATGGAGTGTGAGCACCCTATGCAGGGAAGAAGGAAGAGACTCTGGGAGGCTGTCCAGGAGTGCCTTTGTCTGTGGATGATGCCTCATATCCTGTTCCTTTAAGCCTCTCCAGCCATCTCCACTGGAGCCTACCTGTTGTGGACTCATCCTCTGGGCACCATAGCCACCCATGCCATCCTGAGAGACTGAACATCTTCAGAGGTTTGGTTTGGGGACATTACATTATGCAGGGTCCAGTGAGTGTGCTGCTCACAGGAGTAGGTACAGCATCTTCAGGCTCCACTGATGATTGTGAGAGTAAAAATCAATTGAATTTTAGTTGATTATGTTTCCCCACTTGTGAATATGTGTAGAAATAGACTCTAAAGACTTGTCATGTTTTCTTTGACATAACTAGCTAAAAATCATTTCTGACACCATATTTGGTCTGTCTGGTTAAGAATGCAAATTTAGCTGGGCTTGATGGTGCACTCCTGTAGTTCCAGCTACTCCAGAAGCTAAAGCAGAATGATGACTTAATCTCAGGAGTTTGAGGCAGTAGTGAGCCATGATCACACCACTGCACACCAGCCTTGGTAACAAAGGGGATACTGCCTCAAAGAAAAAAGAAAGAGAGAGAGAGAGAGAAAGAGAGAGAGAGAGAGA
>NW_006958779.1:0-1803 GCF_000164805.1 Carlito syrichta
TCCTACGGCTATTAATTCTTTAATTACTAATGAAGAAGCAGCAGAAATTCTTCTCAAACAATTGGCCTTTGAAAATGCTAATAATACTTAGACCCATACCCAAGATCAGATGGATTACTGATTTTATATGTCAGTGCGTGGACATAAGCTCAGCTATTATGCAAAGGATGGCTTTCACTGCACCATTGAAGGGAGAAACCTTTTCACAGATCGCTCAAGGTATGCAGGTAAACAGAAAAATGTTTCAATGCAATCATGTTATGTGTGTGGACAAATCAGGCACATTAGTAGAAACTGCCCTGCTAAGCTTAATGTTACCTCTTACTGCACCTCTTTGTAAGGTTTTCCTTTAACAGTTGAGAATACTGAAATAAAGCCTGAACTTAGTTACACTTTTCCTTTTCTTATAGGAATGCAGAGAGCTTGAGCAATAATAAACAAAAGTATATAAGTAATGTGTAAGTAATATAAGTAAAATAAATAATGTAAGTAATAGAAGTAAAAGTATATAAGTAATGTGTGAGTAATATAAGTAAAATAATGTAAGTAACATAAGCAAAAGTATATAAGTAATGTGTAAGTAATATAAGCAAAATAAGTAATATAAGCAATATAATCAATATATATATAAAGAATATATGTAAGCAATATAAGCAATATATAAATAATATAAGCAATATATATAAGCAATATAAACAATATATAATATAAATATTATAAGTAATACATAAACAATATATAAGTAATATAAGTAAAAGTATATAAGTATTAAGCAAAAGAATATCTCATTACAGTCTTGCTTTAACTATAGTCAAGTTGGGCACATTAACAGATTGTCCAGTGAAGTAAGGTATGGCCGGCTTACACGGCATACCATCACCACTTACTGGGGCTACTCGACCAAAAGCTTATGTCCCAAATGCCAAAAAAGGTTTTCATTGGGCTAGAAAATGCCTATTTAAATTTCACAAAACAGCACTCCTTTAAATCAACAGCAAACCAAATCCGGCTCAGGAAAACTTCCAGAGGGGACAGCCCCAGCCCCAGATAACAATAGAGACAGCAACCACCATGAACCCGTTCGTTCCTTCTGCTCCATTGCAGAAATCATCCGAGCAACCACAGGGAGTGCAGGACTGGACTTGTGTTCCTCCATTGCAACAATATTAACTCTGGACGTTCCGGTGACCACAATTCCTATGGGAGTAAAGGGCCCTCTTCCGGAAAGAATAGTGAGTTTAATATTAGGCAGAAGTTCCTTGTCTTTACGAGGAATTTTCATTATTCCTGGAGTGCTGGATTCGGATTACACAGGAGAAATCCAGGTTCTTGTTACTCCCCCTAGCAAAACAGTGCAGAGAATAGCCCAGCTGCTGCTCTTGCCTTATCAGAAAGCAGGTAAAACTTTAACCTGTCTAGAGGTGACTCTGGATTTGACTCTAGCGATGTTGCTTTTTGGGTTCAGGAGGTTACTAAATCTAGACCTCTAAAATATTTATTTATACAAGGAGTCAAAATTACAGGCTTGTTAAACACAGGAGCCAATGTTTCTTGTTTTGCCGTAAAAAATTGGCCTGCTTCCTGGTCTACTCAAATAGCTCCTTCAGGACTCATATGCATTGATCGAGTAACATCAGTAGCCAAAGTTCACAGATTTTAAATAGGACAGATAGTAAGACTTCAGGAACCTTTTGCCCATATGTTATTCCATCTATCACCTTTACATTATGGGGAAGAGCAATTCTTTCACAAATGGGCACGCTTTTGTATAGCCCCAATGATAAAGTCTCAGCACAAATGCTG
>NW_006958779.1:2141-3803 GCF_000164805.1 Carlito syrichta
TAAGAAAAATTCTGGTAAATGGAGATTTTACAGGATTTAAGAGCAATTAATGCTACTGTGGAAGTCATGGGAGCGTTGCAGCCTGGATTGCTATACCTGTTAACTTTAATATTGTAGTTATTGATTTACAGAATTGTTTCTTTACTATACCCTTAAGGCCAGAGGAATGTAAACAATTTACATTTCAGTTTACTCTCTGGAGAATTTAAAAACTTGTTCCAGCTCATGGAGGAGTCAACTCTCGAGGACTGAGACATAACATGCTATGGCAAATGGATGTAACTCACTTTCCCAGCTTTGGAAAATTGTCTTATTTGCATGTGACTGTGGATACATTTTCTCAGTTAATTTAGCTTCAGCAAAAACTGGAGAAGCCTACAAGGACGTGGTACAACATTTATTCTTTTGCTTCTCACAGCTAGGTATGCCAAAGTAACTGAAAACCAACAATGGTCCTGCGTATACATCTAAATCTCTCCAGAAATTTTGCTCCCAATTTACTATTTCTCATTCCACAGAAATTCCCTACAATCCACAAGGTCAAGCCATAGTTGAAAGAGCTCACTAAACTTCAAAAAAATCAATTAAGTTGCAAGAGAGGAGTTCAAATATAGCTCTCCTCACCACATTGATAATCATGCTTTATTTCTTATGAATCATTTAAATTTTGACTCGTCAGGTTATTCAGCTATGGTTAGACATTGAAATCCAGAAGGAAGTATAAAACCACTGATAAAACTGAAGGCTCTCCTTACAGGAAAAGGGGAGGGTTTGTTTTATTTCATGCTCAGGTCAAACATTTACTAATCGTAATTTTTCTTATGAAGGGCATTCCAACTCACTCCCTATTTGTTTTTATAATAATTTGGCTTTTAATAATTACCAGGCTTCTTGCTTAATGTCTACTTTTAAGTCTCTGAGTACAGAAAGCCCTTATCAGGACAATATAAAGGACAGTTGGTGACTGGAGATGTTAATGCCTGAAGGAATCACCCCTTGCTGTGTGACTAGAGCTTCATTGCCTCTCAGTATACCTGCTTGCCCCTTCAATGATGCAGAAAAGGACAGGTCGATTGGCAAGATGCTGTCTTCCCGAAATGGAGAGATTGTGTTTATAACTCTAAGGTGGACTATCGTGTACGCGGTGAAAGACTATATATTAGTGACTGGGGTTTTAATTGCTCTACGCTTGCTGCAGCTAGAAGGCACACCAATGGATGGGTACCCCCAATACTTTCATATTAATTGGAAACAGACAAGTCATTCAGCCTCATTTGTGGAGAGCCCTCACAACCCTTTAACAAGTCAGCCTCTCTAGGCCTGTTGGACAAACTCAGCAGTATCACATTAGGGCATGCTTACGGTCCTCTTATGTGTTTTTAGTATGGAATGAGTACCAAACTGTTAAAATTGAGTATCATAACAATGTTTATAAGGTGTCCTGTACTGAGTGTATTTTAACTAATTGTTTAACTAACGCCTTTATGGATGTTTTGTTATTCGTAAGCAACCAACTTATTTGATGATTCCTGCACACTTGTCATCTTGTTGGTATGATGAATATGGTTTGCAGACACTGCAGGAGGTTAGTTCCCTTTGGAAAGACAGAGAAGATTTTTGTTCTCTGTAATTTTAAAATTACAGCTTTGATAGCTATTGCTA
>NW_006958780.1:0-794 GCF_000164805.1 Carlito syrichta
TGTGGGGCTGGTGGCCATGAGTAACGATGCCTGTCCTGGACTGGCACGTTCTGTCAGTGGGGGCGACACAAAGGAATGCCCCAGGATTGAGGCCACCACATCCCATGTAGCCGGGACCACAGGTGCCACCACTTGTGACTCCAATATTTGTGTTCCGGGAGTGACGAGATCTCACTACATGGCACAAACTGGTCTTGAACTCCCAGAGTCCAGCAGTCCACCCCCTCGACCTCTCAAAGCCATAGCTCAATTATTTGCTGATCCATCATCTTTTGGGTACTCTAGGCCAAAGACTGGGGCCTCCTTCCCAAATGATCTCTGTCTGTTCATGATGATCCCCACTACACACACAAATGGATGCTCTTCTTTTTTTTTCATTTTTCATTTTTTTCATTGAGTCAAAGTCTCACTTCTTTGCCCAGGCTGGAGGGTGGTGGCTTGCTCCTGGCCATCACAGCCTAGGTGCGCTGGGCTCTGGAGAGTCTTTTCCTGTCCTTCCGAGGAGCTGGGAGGACAGACACACTCACAACACCTGGCTCATTGGGGTTGGAGTGTGGAGATGAGGGCTCGCCGAGGTACCGGGGTGGGTCTCGGTCCACAACTTGGGCCGGCTCCTGGCCTCGGCCTCCCAAAGCACTGGGATAAGTAAGCTGAGCCCCCAAGTCCAGTCTAAATACTTGGTCAAAACAGAGCCAGAAGGCATGGTGCGGCAGCCCACACCTGTAATCCCAGCACTCTGGGAGGCCAAGGCGGCAGTATGGCTGCACCCCAAGAGCCAAAGGTCAGCCAGGGCA
>NW_006958781.1:0-1048 GCF_000164805.1 Carlito syrichta
ATGAAAAATGTAATCCATCTGATAGTTAAACCTCTCATGAATGTACCAGATGCCACTGAATTGTATAATTTTGTTATGCAAATTAAATGTCAAAAAAATTTTTTAAAGTAATCACTGATCTTCCATGTTGGTGATGCACTGCTTCATCGTCTTTTTCACCCCCTTGATTTCTTTCCTGCCCTCCCACCACTGCACCCAACTCTTTCTTCCTTACACTATGACTCGAGGCTATCCACGTTTACCTCAGGGCTCTTGGGCTCCGGCATCCTGTGGCTTTGGGGGTGACACAGTGTGCACATGCACTCACCTCTCTCATCCCATGGAAAGGTACATGCCAAACTGATTTTTCTCATGCACTTCAGTTGATGGCAAGAAGGTTCCACCAGCTGGTTTCATGGAGGGAGACATAGTGAGGGCCCCTCAACCTAACATTTAGGCCCTTCCAGAAGTTCGATCTTATGTGACGGTGACCTCCAAACACTGTGCTCTGAAAGACAGGTGGGTCACTACAGGCACTTAAAAACACACAGGACTTTGGGCATCCTCTAAAGCTTCACTTTGGGGCCTTGCCCCTTCACCTGTGGTGTGACCTCCGCCCATTGTTGAGCCTCACCAGTAGAATGTCACAGTGATACTGGCTTTGTGTGTTGGACATGTAACCCTAAATAGTACTTCTTGCTGGTCTTGTCATCATGGTTGAGTAATGGTGATTTATATCCCAGCCCTAGTTCTGAGTAGGCTCACTTGTGTGGATTAACTATGAGTCCCCAGGTTATCAACTGCCCTAGAATTACTGGGGGCACTTACTACCCCCTTGGTACATTCCCCTATGTTTGGTATTCATCTTTTCTGGCTATAACATTTGGTTAACGTAGGCCAAACCTATTGAAGATGTGTCCTAAACCTCATTTTCTATATGTGTCCCTGGTAGTGTATGATGTGAGGTCATCCTCCATGAGATTTTTTACATTTCTTATGGTCAACCCACACTCAGGTTCTGCCATCTCCAACTTGGTCCAAATGGTTTCCTTTCAGTGCTAACCTCAGA
>NW_006958781.1:2283-6047 GCF_000164805.1 Carlito syrichta
TCTGTGATGGCTTGATATCCTCCATGGCTTTGGTTGGCAGCTGAAGTCTTCAAGTAGATAATGGTTTTGAGGCCTGAGTGGTGGTTGGAACTTGTACTCAGCAGGGAAAACAGGCTTCTTGTAGAGAGAAGTACAAGGTAGTATTTTGTAGGGGCCAGGCCTAAGTGGAGCAGACTAAGGGATAGGAGGTTGAACTGAAACTGTCGAGCTGAATTGGGTTTCATTGGTTGAAATTGACTGAGTCGGTCTGGCAGGACCCGTTTGTGGAGAGCGCGGCCTGAGCCAAGATGGCGCCCGGGACCTCTGCCAAGTCCCATGATTAGGCGCATGATATACCGCCGGGCCCTCCTTCACTGCGCACCGCGCAAGTGCAACGCTGCAGAGCCTATGAACTGCTGACACGCTGGTACGGGACTTGTGGGTGGAGACCAAGGGATATAAGTACGGGACAACGGGGAAGAAGGGGGAAGAAGCTAGAAGCAAGGAAGAAGAAGCTGGCATGGTGTAAAGGCTGAATAAACCACTTTGAGAAGAACACGTTGTTGTTGCCTCCTTCCTGCTGGTCAGGGGTGAGCGACACCCATTGAGGTTGTGCGGGTAGGAGATGGTTGGGATGGACTGTCTGCAGTAGGCTGAGCTGAGTTAGTCATAACGGGCCTGGCAGAGTAAGGCACAGCAGGCCTGTGGCCAGGGACTGCAGCAATCGAGGAGCAGGTGGAGCTTGAGGTTTGTCCAGAGCTGGAGAGGGCAGAGGTACCAACTTGTCCTTCCCAGGTGGTGGAAGCTTGTCCTGGGATGGAGATGGCCACTTATTTTCAGCATTGCTGTTTGGTTTTGGGACTTTGCCTTGCATTTGCCCAGTGTGGGGTGTCCAGTATGTGTGGGGTGTCCAGTTGTGGCTTGAGAACCATTCTTTTACATTTGATTTTAGTTTCATTAACTTTTAAAATATACTTAAATTTGGAAATTGTATCTATATATATGTAGAAAACTAGGTTATACCTTTGTGTGGGGTGTCCAGTTGTGGCTTGAATGCAGTGTGGGGTGTCCAGTTTACCCTCATGTGGGGTGTCCAGCTGTGGCTTGAGAGCAAGGCATGGCTTGGGGTCTTTGCTTTAGCTTGAGAATCCTCTGGTCCAGGCAGAAGAGACTCCACTTTGCTTCCCAGTTGTCTTTCTCAGTGGATGGAAAACCTGCACAGACTTCAGCATATGCATGCCTTGACCAGTTCGAGGCTTTTTAAAGTTCTCTGGGCTAAACACATGTAGATTATTTTTCTGCATTATCTTGGCAGTGTTTGGCTCTTTTGCCTTGATGATGTTTCCCAACGGCTTACATTCTTGGGACCTCTTGGTGTTGCTTTCTCTGGTTCTTTTGGTCTTTTTGTGTCCGTGGTCCTTCGTTTTGCTAATTCTGCTGTATGCAGCTTTCTGAAGTGTGCTGTCAGAAGTGTGCTGTCAGGCCTATCACCGGCTGTAACAGTAGAAATAACCACACTTCCTCTAACTGGCTCTCGAGGTTTTTTGACTGGATTTTGGCTTCTGGAACTCCTTTGATAGGTTTGGAAAGTTGAAAGGTTTGGAAAGTTTGCATTTGTTCTTCCTGACTTCATCAGAGGAACCCTTTATGGTACTTTCCTGCACTTGATTCACTTTGATGGCTCTGGTATTTTCGGCTTTGATTCCTGTGGAACCTTTGGGCCGGTCAAGGCCTTTGAAGGAATTGAAGAGCGATGGAAGGAGAATAACCCCTGTCAGTGTGCTGATGTCTGCAAAACTGCTGCTAGACTCAATTCCACATTCAAGGGTCCCTTGACCCTCAAGACTTGGGCTGTTTTCTAATAGATTGTAACTTTCCCAATAAGGTTGTTCCTCAGGGCCAAGAGAATCAATGCTGGACAGAAGATGGTGAATATCAGGAATTTGTAAAGGGGAGTGGTGGAGAGTCTTCATTTTCTATCGGGGTCTGGTAGACACCCAGAGGCTTCGAAAGCTTGGTTTTGATCTCACTCAAATTCCTATTATGTGAATGTTCCTGACTTTTGGGCAGGGCAAGATCTTTTAAGGAATCGAAGAGCGATGGAAGATGGTTACCCTCTGCCAGCGTGCTGATGTATGCAAAACTGCTGCTAGACTCAGTTTCACATTCAAGTGTGCTGGAGCCTCAAGACTTAGGCTGTTTTCTCCTAGAATGGAATTATCTTAGTAGATTCCTGGATAGGAGCTTTCACAAAACTGTCCCCAAGCTCAGATGATGAACTAATTTCAATTATTTCAATATCTTTGCTATGACAGGACTTGGGGAATTCTGTCTTTTGTAGTGGACCAATTTTCTGACTTGAGGTTTGCAAATCAAGGGAAGACTCAATCTCCTTGGATGTTTCTATTGCTAGAAAGGAATGAAGATGCAAGTCATTCCCTGGTAAGTGAGATTTTCTCCCTACACACCCATGCAGCACTCAGGGACCGACCTTCCAACATTGGTCGAGCACTTGTGACTAACTCTCTTTAAGGACCACGTCAAGAACCTGTAATAGGAGATAGGCAGTAGCTGTTCTAGTTTTAACTAGTTATTTATTGGTGTTCACTAATTTTCCTTGTATTTCACAGTGTTGTTGTAAGTCAAACTGATAGTGAAAATAATCTTGAAAGTGAACTGTTTTGTAAAGACTAGCATTTTCATATAGTGTTTTTCAGTTTTTTTCACGCTCCTGAGAGAATAAGAAGACTTTGGATTGTGAACCAGGACAGAGAGTTGAGCTCTTTCTCATGAAATCATTATGTCAGGACAGCTTCTAATCCTGCTTGCTTTGGAATGTATTTCTGAACACATGATCTTAAATCCTGTTGTCAATTAAGAAACATTAAAGTGTCACTATCATCAGAAGAATCCTGAAGTGCTTTCCAAAGACTGTAAAGCAATACTTTAGGAAAGAATGTTAATGAGAGCGTGGTGGTACAGGGGAACTGATCAGCTAGGGCCAGCACAAAGCATGGTATTCTCTGGTGTAACTTTGTGGTTCTCTTATGGGTAGCATAGATGGCCATTATAATATCCTCCTTCCCACTTATTCAGGTATTCTCATATTGAGTCAAAAAATAGTGAACACAGAGCAGCAGTAGTGGTTGAAATCTGGAATTAAATTTTACCTATCTGTGGACTCACCACTTGTCAGATTCAGGTTTACCCACCTTCAGTGTGCTGAGCTTATTCTTCTCCCTTCTTACTCTTTCTACTCACCTTCAAAATGTGTTTCTGTGATGCGCAGAGCAGGCACAGCATAGTAGTTTCCAGAGTTGGAGGCTGATGTTAGGATATTTGTGGACTGATTCTCCTTTAGCACCATCACCATTTGTGGTTGAGCAGCAGAGGTGCTGTATCCTGAGTATGACACAGAGCCATAGGATTGTAGGGAGGGGACAAGTGCTCCAGACACTAGAGGACCCCCTGTGCCTTGAATGTAGTAAGGAATCTGCCCTTTCCTAATAGGGGGGTGACAGGCTAGGTCCTTGATATGGAATTTGGGATGGTGTCCCTTGAACAAGGCTGGCAGACATGGGTGGATACGGGGGGTCCATAGCATTGACATAGTAAGTTGTATCATACTGGGCTGTCATAAACATAGAAGGACCAACTGTGCCCTGGTCAATGACAGTCACAGTGAAAGTCACTGAAGATGTATTATTTTCAGTTCTTCTTGTGATATCCCATTCGTAATACCTGAAAAAGAGGCCACTGAAATGGAGATCTGACTCTAGGCAGCA
>NW_006958782.1:0-4202 GCF_000164805.1 Carlito syrichta
CCGAGTTTAGTAACCTAGTGAGTGAGCCGAAAGGTCAGAAGAGTTAACTAGTCAGTCAACAAATGAACTGACTGGTGAGCTGACTTAACTAGTCAGCCGGTGAGTGACCCGACATGTGAGCAGCCTTAACTAGTCATCCAGCTTGTGATTTGGCTGGTGAGCTGACTTAACTAGTCAACTGGTGAGCAAACCAACTAGTTAACTGACCTGTTGGCCTGCTAGTAAGCTGGCATTTTAGTTGAGCTGTTGGCTGGCAAGCGAGCAGACTAATTTACTGACCAGTTTGCAGGTGAGTGAGCCGACTAATTAGCTTACCTGATGGAAGGCGTGCGAGTCCACTAGTTATCTGACCAGATAGCTGAGTTGCTAGGCGACTAGATAGCTAAGTAACTATCTGATTAGCTAGCTGAATTGACTAGCTAGCTGGCAAGAAAACTGTCTATCTAGCTGACATAACTTGCTAGCAAACAAGTTAACTAACTCTCTTTTGCTGACTTAACTAGCCAAGTATCTGGCTATTGGCTAACTGACTTAACTATCTAGCTGACTAGGTAGCAGTGTAGCTAGCTGACTTTACTAGCTAGTTGACTAGCAACCTGACTAGCTAGCTGAATTAACAAGCTAGCTGGATAGTTACCTGACTTGATAGAGGACTTAACTAGCTATCTGGTTAGCTAGCTGATGTATCTACCTGACTAGCTTGTTGACTGTCTAGCTGGCTAGCCAGCTGAAGTAATAGCTAGCTACCGGGTTGGCTACATGACGAGCGAGCTGGCTTAACTAGCTACCTACCTGGCTTGCTAGTTGGCTAGGCAGATGGTTAGCTAACTAGCTAGCTGGTCACCTTGCTAGCAAGCTGGGATAAAAAGCCTGTCCTCCGTCTGGAGAGTAGGACAGTCAGCTGGCTTAACTAGCCAGCCAACCTGCTGTTAAGATGGCTAGCTAGCTGGCTTAACTAGCTGGTCACCTAACTGTCCAGCCTACCAACAAACCGGTTTAACTTGCTAGCCACCTATCTAGGAAGCTGGCTAACCAGCTGACTTAACTAGCTGACTTAACTAGATAGTCATTCGGCTAGCCAGCTGGCTTAAATAGCTAGTCACCTAGCTAACCAGCTGGCAATCCAGCTCACTTAACTTGCTGACTTTACTAGCTAGTCAGCCAGCTAGCTAGCTCACTTAACTAGGTAGCTACCTAACTGGCCAGGTGGCTAGCCAGCAGACTAAACTAACTGACATAATCAGCTAGATACCTACCTAACCAGCTGACTTAACTAGATGACTTAACTAGCTACCTACCTAGCTAGAAAGGTGAATGGCCAGCTGATTTAACTAGCTGACTTAACTAGCTAGCCCGCTGGATGACCAGCTGAATTAACTCGCTGATATAACCAGCTAGCCAGCTGGCTAGAGAGCTAACTCAACTAGGTAGCTACCTAGTCAGCCAGCTGGGTGGCCAGCTGAATTAAATAGGTGACATAACTACCTAGCCAGCTGGATAGCCAGCTGACTTAACTAGTGTGCTATCCAGATAGCCAGTTTGCTAGCCAGCTGAATTAACCAGTTGGTTTAATCAGCTAGCCAGCTGGCTAGCCAACTCACTCAACTAATTGACTTAACTAACAGGCCAGCTGTCTAGCCAGCTGACTTAACTAACTCTCTCCCTAGCTAGATAGCTGGCTAGCCAGCTGATACAACTAGCTGACTTAATTTGGTAGCCATCTGCCTAGCCAACTGACTTAACTAGCTCCCTACATAACTAGCCAGCTGGCTTCCCAGCTGACTTAACTAGCTGAGGAAAATAGCTGGCCTGCTTTCTAGTCAACTGAATTAACTATCTCTCTATATACCTAGCCAGGGAGCTAGCCAGCAGATTTAACTAGTTGACTTCAGTAGGTATCCAGCTGTCTAGCCAGCTGAGTTAATTAGCAAGCTACATAGCTAGCCAGCTGGCTAACCAACTGACTTAACTAGGAGACTTAAATAGATAGCCAGCAGGCTATACAGCTGACTTAACTATCTAGTTACCTAGCAGGCCAGCAGTCTTGCCAGTTGACTTATCTAGGTGACTTAACTAGCTAGTCAGCTGGCTAGCATGCTGACCTAACTGGCTAGTTACCTAGGTAGCCAGCTGGTTATCCAGCTGACTTAACTAGCTAGCTACCTATGTAGCCTGCTGTCTTGCAAGCTGACTTACCTACCTAGCTACCTAACAAACCAGCTGCCTAGTGAGCTGACTTAACCAGGTTATTTAACTAGCTTGCTCACTGTCTAGCCAGCTGAATTAACTAACTAGCTACCCAGCAAGTCAACTGGCTAGCCAGCTAACTAAACTCGCTGATTATCTAGCTAGCAAGTTGACTAAACTAGATGACTTAACGAGCTACCTACCTAGCTATCCAGCTGGCTTAAATAGCTGAAATACCTAGCTAGTCAGATGGCCAGTCATCTGACTTAACTAGCTTTTTAACTACCTAACCAGCTGGATAGCCAACTGACTTAATGAGTTGACTTAACTAGCTAGCCACCTTGTTGCCAGCTGACTTAACTAGCTGACTTAATCAGTTAGTCAGTTGTCTAGCCAGATGATTAGACAAGCTGGCTACCTATCTAGCCAGGCAGCTAGCCAGCACACTTAACTAACTGACTTAAGCTTGCAAGCTGGCTAGATGGCTCACTTAATTATCTTGCTAACTACCTATCTAGGAAGATAGCCAGCTGAATTAACTAGGTGCATTGAACAGCTAGCCTGCTGACTAATATGCTGACTTATCTAGGTAGCTACTTACGTAGCCAGCTGGCTAGACAACTGACTAAACTAGCTGTCTTAACTAGCTAGTCAGATGGCTAGCCAGCTGAATTAACCTGCTGACATCACTAGCTAGCCAGGTAGCTATCTAGCTGACTTAACTATCTAGTTAACTACTTGCAAATTGGCTAGCCAGTTCTTTTATCTAGCTGAATTAACCAGTTAACCAGCTAGCTAGACAGCTGACTTAACTAGCTCGCTACCAAGCTAGCCAGCTGGCTAGCCAGCTCAATTAACTAGCTGACTTAACTAGCTAGCTTCCTAGATATCCAGCTGACATAAATAGTTAGCTAACTAGCTAGCTCTGTAACTAGCCAGCTGACATAAATTGTTAGCTAACTACCTAGATACCTAGCTAACAAGCTGAGCTAAATAGTTATCTGCCTAGCTAGCTAGCTGACAATCAACTAACTAACTAGTTAGCTTACTCATTTAAAAAAGTGCTAGCTAGGTGACTTAATCATCTGGCTTAACTCTTTATCTAACGAGCCAGCTAACTGACACAACCAGCTGACTTAACTCATTAGCTAAGGAACTAGCTATCCTACTCAAGCAGCTGAGCCAACCTGTTTGTTAACTATCTAGCTAGCTGACTCAACCAGCTCATTTTACCCATTAGTTAACTAGCTAATAACCTGACTCAACTCGCTGACATAATCTGTTAGCTCACTAGCTAGCTAGCTGTCTTAACCAGCTGACTAATTTAAAAAGCTGACTTGCCGGGCTCGGTGGCTCAGCCTGTAATCCCGTGCCTTTGGGAGGCTGAGGTGAGTGGATTTCCTGAGCCTGTGGGTTGGAGACCCTCCTGGGCAGGGAGACCTCATCTCTACAATAAATCAAAAAATCAGCCAGGCATGGTAGTGTATGCCTGTAATTCCAGCTACTCGGAAGGCTGAGGTGGAAGGATCGTCAGAGCCCAGCAGGCGAGGCTGCAGTGGCCGCTCCAGTCTGGGTGACCAAGTGAGACTCCAACTCAAAAAAAAAGCAGCTGACTTAACTAGCTAACTTAGGTAGCTGATGTAACTATTTAGATAGTTGACTTAACTGGCTGACTTAACTAGTTAACTAACTGACTTAATTACCTAAATTTAATAGTTAGCTAACTATTTAACTTGTTGATTTAATAAGTAAGTAACTATTTAAGTAGCAGACTTCAGTAACGGACTTAAATAGTTAGCTATCTGGTGAGCTAGCTAACTTAGCTACCTAGCTAGTTAGCTAGCTGACTTAGGTAGCTGACTAAACTAGTTGGATAACGAGATGGCTAGCTGACTTAACGAGTTGGTTAATGAGTTATGTAACTGCTTAAACTCGTTGGTAAATGACGTAACTAGCTGTGTTTACTAGTTGGTTAATGAGTTAGCAAGGTGACTTTAAGTTTTGGTTGAGTAGTG
>NW_006958783.1:0-2936 GCF_000164805.1 Carlito syrichta
GATTCCAAATGAACTTTCTGGTCCACTTGTTAGTCGTAATCAAGGATCTGGCCCTCCAAATCCTTTTGTGTCCTGGAACATCGACCATAATCATGTTCACCAGAATCAAAAGGCATATTGGTATAAAATCCCTCGATTTAGGTAACCTCAAACTACAGAAAATTCTTGTGGGCAGGCAGGTCGGAATTGAAATGTTGGATTTTGAAGATTCCACATTTTGGGGAGGTCTTGTGAAGGCGAACCAGCAATCTTGGATTTCAGTTCCCAAACAACATTATGGGAGTCTTTCTCTTGATATCCAAACAACTGGAATTCTCAGTGACCAGGAACTGTCTCAGCATCCTGCAGATTGAAGCGGCAAGCTGGGTAATGGAAGTCATCATATACAGGAAACTACACTTCATATTGCTAAGAAAGTATAAGGAATCTTGCTTACACGAGTCCTCCATCCCAAAAACCTACAGAGCATCTTGCTAAGAGATAACTACCAATCAAGTTTTGGGATCAGGTATCTGGATAATGGGAGTCCTCATATACAGGAAACTGCACTGTCTATTGCTAAGGAAGTATAAGGAATCTGGTTTACACGTGTTCTCAATCCCAGAAATGACTTCAGGGTGTCTTGCTAAGGGCTAAAGACGAAATTGGGTTTTTGAAGCATAATCTAGGGAAATGAAATCTTCAAAAACAGACAACTGCATGGACATTTCCTACGAAAGAATAAGAAATCTGGATGACTTGTATTCTCAATCCCCAAAAATCTACTCGGTTTCTTCCTAAGGTCGGAAAAAGCATCAGGGTTTCGATGCTTGTATCTGGGAAAGGGAATACTCATATACAGGTATATGCACGAATGTTGCTAAAAATAAGAAATGTGGGTTATACGAGACCTCAATCCTGAAAATCTACAAGGCATTTGGCTGATGGCGAAAGAAGAATCAGGGATTCAAGGCATGAATGTGGGTAATAGCAGACCTCATATACAGGAAACTACATGGACTCTTGCTAAGAAATCTATCAAAAAATCTACATGGCGACATACTAAGGGCTAAACAAGAAGGTGAGTTTCAAACATGAATCTAGGGAAGAGAGTCCTCACATACAGGACACTTCACGGCCTCCAACTAAGGAAGAATAAAGAATCTTTATTGTACGAGTCCTCAATCCAAGAAATTCCCAGAGTGTCTGCTATTGGACAAACAAGAAACAGGGCTTCGAGCTCCCAATATGTTTCAGAGCAATTTAGCATGCGGATATTACGAATCGGTTATTTCAGGACTCCAGCAACATTCTGTTCCTCTTGAAAGTTGTAAACGGGTATCGGGCACTCCAATCCATTAGGTTCCTTGGACAACTACGGCCAGACTCCAGGACAAAAAGAATTATATTGCCGTATTTGGATGTAACTATGTCCTTAAGGTGAACCCTGTAATCCTTCACCTTCCATTTCTCTTTTTATTTTGAGAGGGGACAAGTGTTTTGCAGTTGCCTAATGTTTAGTACGTATTTTAAAGGTAACCAGTAATAATGTATTCCACGTCCCTAGGAACCTTCTGGGTATCTGTCTCTTTGTATACAGAGTTTGGAATCCACATCAACAGGGAAAATCAGGGCATATTGCTGAGAAAGAAAAGGAAATCCGGTTCTAGGAGTTCTCATTAACCGGAATCTACAGGACCTCTTGATAAGGTTTAATCAGCAATCTGGGCTTCTGGGTCCCTACATTTTTCAGAGCTAATTGCTCAATGGATACGCTAAATCTGTCATTACAGACGCACAGGAACTTTCTGGTCCTCTTGTTAGTTGTAATCAAGAATCTGGCCCTACAAATCCTCTTGTGTCCTAGGAACATCTACAACCATAATCATGATTCCCAGAATCAAAAGGCATATTGGTACAAAATCCCTCGATTGAGCTGACCTCAAACTAAAGAAAATTCTTGTGGGCAGGAAGGTCGGAATTGGGATATTTGGTTTTGAACATTCCACATTTTGGGGGAGATCTTGTGAAGGGGAACCAGGAATCTTGGATTCCTGTTCCCAAAGAACATTATGAGAGTCTTACTCTTGATATCCAAACTACTGGAATTCGCAGACTCCAGGAATTGTCTCAGCATCCTGCAGATTGAAGCGGGAAGCTGGGTAATGGGAGTCATCATATACAGGAAACTTCAAGTCATATTGCTAAGGAAGAATAAGGAATCCTGGTTACATGAGTTCCCAATCCCAAAAACTAAAGACTGTCGTCCTAAGAGGTAACCACGAATCAGATTTTTGTATTCAGAATATGGGTAATGGGAGTCCTCACATACAGGAAACTTCACTGCCTTTTTTAAAGTAAGAACAAGGAATCTGAGCTATGTGAGTCCTCTATCAAAAAAAAAACTTCAGGTCGTCTTGCAATGGGCTAAACAGAAATCAGGGTGTTGTCGAGCATGATTCTGGGGAAATGGGGGCCTTATATACAGGTAACTACATGATCTTTTGCTAAGAAAGAATAAAGAATGTGGGTCACAAGTGTCCTCAATCCCAAAAATCTACAGGGCATTTTGGAAAGGGTTAAATAAGAATCTGAGTTTTGTAGCAGGATCTTTGTAATGAGAGTACTAATATACAGGAAAATACACGGTCCATTGCCAAGGAAGAAAAAGAATCGAGGTTGTAGCAGTCCTCAGTGCTAAAAATCATCAGGCTTTCTGCTGTGGGCTAAACAAGAATCAGGGTTTAGAATTTGCAACATCGGTAATAGCAGACCTCATAGACAGAATCTACACGATCTCTTGCTATGGAGAAATAAGAAACCTGTTTTACACGGTTCCTCCATCCCAATATCTACATGACATCTTGCTGAGGGCTAAACAAGAATCAGGGTTTCCAAACAGGATTTTGGGGAAAGGGAGTCCTCATAAACAGGACACTAAACGGCCCCTCGCTAAG
>NW_006958783.1:3697-5876 GCF_000164805.1 Carlito syrichta
AATTCCACGACCTAAGAAACATCTGGGCATCTGCATTTTTGTATACAGAGTTTTGGAATCCACTTTGGGAAAAATAACGGCATCTTGCTGAGAACGGAAAGGGAATTGGGTTATTGTAGTTCTCAATCGCTTAAATCTACAACGTCTCTTGATAAGGTTTAATCAGCAATCTGGTCTTCTCTGTCGCCACATTATTAGGGTGTCTTTTGAAAAGGGAACCAGGAATCTTGGTTTCCAATTCCACAAGAACTTTATGGGAGACTTTCTCTTGATATCCAAGCAACTGGAATTCTAGGACACTACGAAATGTCTCGGCATCTTCCTGAGAACGAAGCAGGAATTTCATTAATGGCAGTCCTCAATACAGAACACTACAGGACCTGTTGCTACGGAAGAATAAGGAATCTTGTTTACATGAGTCCTCCATCCCAAAAATCTGCAGAGCGTCTTGCGAAGAGAAATCAAAAATCAGATTTTGGGAGTAGGAATCTAGATAATGGCAGTCCTCGTATACAGGAATCTGCACTGTCTATTGCTAAGGAAAAATAAGGAATCTGGTTTACACGTGTCCTAAATCCACAAAAAACTTTGGGGTGTCTTGCTAAGGGCTAAACCCGAATTTGGGTTTTTTAAGCATAATCTAGGGAAATTAAATCCTCATATAAAGGCAACTACACGAATCTTTTCCTAAGAAAAAATAAGGAATCTGGGTGACATGTGTTCTCAATCCCCAAAAAACTACACACCGTCTTCCTAAGGTCTAAACAAGCATCGGTGTTTCGACGTCTATATCTTGGAAAGGGAGTACTCATATACAGGCAACTGCACAGCTGTTGCTAAAAATAAGAAATCTTGGTTATACGAGTCCTCAGTCTGAAAATCTGCAGGGCATCTTGCTGATGGCGAAAGAAGGATCAGGGATTCGAGGCATGAATGTGGGTAATAGCAGTCCTCATATACTGGAAACAACATGATCTCTTGCTAAGAAAAAAGAAGAAATCTGTTTTGGACGGGTCCTCTATCAATAAATCTACATGGCGTCTTACTAAGGGCTACAGAAGAATCACGGTTTGGAAACAGGAATCTAGGGAAAGAGAGTCCTCACTTAGAGGACACTACACGGCCTCGAACCAAGGACGAATAAGAATCTTTGTTGTATGAGCCCTCAATCCAAAAAATTCCCTGTGTGTCTGCTATGGGACAAACAAGAAACAGGGCTTCAAGCTCCCCAAATGTTTTGAAACAATTTAGCATGCGGATATTACAAATCAGTCATTTCAGGAATCCAGCAACATTCTGGTCCTCTTGAAATTCTTAAAAGTGTATCGGGACCTCCAAGTCTGTTAGGTTTCTCGGAACAATTAAGGCCAGATTCCAGGACAAAAAGAATCTTCTTGCTATATGTGGATGTAACTCTGGTCTTAAGGTGAACCCTGTATTCCTTCACCTTCCGTTTTTCTTTTTATTTTGAGAGGGGACAAGGGTTTTCCAATTGCCAAACGTTTACTACATATTTTTAAAGGTAGCAGGAATCATGGATTCCACGTCCCTAGGAATCTTCTGGACATCTGTATTTTTGTATACAGAGTTTGGAATTCACACCTACAGGGAAGATCAGGGCATCTTACTGAAGCGAAATGTAAACCTGGTTCTGGGGAGTTCTCATTAACCGGAATCTACAGGGCCTCTTGATTAGGTTTAATCAGCAATCTGGGCTTCTGGGTCCCTATATTTTTCAGAGCTACTTGCTCCGTGGATACGCTAAATCTGTCATTTCAGATCCACAGAAACTTTTGGTACTCTTGTTAGTTTTAATCTAGGATCTGGCCCTCTTGTGTCTTAGGAACATCTACCACCACAATCATGTTCTCCAGACAAAAGTCATATTGCTATAAAATCCCTCAATTCAGGTGACCTCACACTACAGAAAATTCTTGTGGGCAGGCAGGTCGGTATTGAGATGTTGGGTTTTGAAGATTCCACATTTTGAGGAGGTCTTGTGAAGGGGAACCAAGAATCCTGGATTCCAGTTTCCAAAGACCATTATGGGAGTCTTTCTCTTGATACCCAAACAACTGGAATTCTCGTTCACCAGGAACTGTCTCGGCATCCTGCAGAGTGAAGCGGGAAGCTGGGTAATGGGTGTCGTTATATATAGGAAACTACATATCATATTGCT
>NW_006958784.1:0-1307 GCF_000164805.1 Carlito syrichta
GGCTAGCCAGCTGTCTAGCTAGTTAAGTCAGTCAGTTATTTAAGCTGGCTTCCCTGCTGGCTAGCTAGGTAGCTAGCTAGTTGAGTCAGCTGGCTAACTGGCTGGCTAGCTGGTTAAATCAGCGAGTTAATTCAGGTGGCCAACCAGCTGGTTAGCTAGTTAAGTCAGCTAGTAAAGTCAGCTGGCTAGCCAGCTGGCTAGCAGGTTAAGTCAGCTAGTTAAGTCAGCTCTGCATCCAGCGTTCTAGCTAGGTAGCTAGCTACTTAAGTCTTCTAGTCAAGTCAGCTGGCTAGCTAGGTATCTAGCTAGTTAATTCAGCTAGTTAAGTCAACTGGCTAGTTAGTTAAGACAGTAAGTTAAGTCAGCTGGTTAGTCAGTTGTCTTTCAGGGGAGCTATCTAGTTAAGTCTGTTGGCTACTGAGATGGCTAGCTAGTTAAGTCACCTAGTTAAGTCAGTTCACTGGCCAGCAGGTTAGCTAGGTAATTAAGTAATTTAGTCAGCTGGCAAGGCAGCGGGCTATGTAGGTAGTTAGCTACTTAAATCAGCTGTCTAGCCTTTATGCTATCTAGTTATGTCAGCTAGTTAAGTCAATTGGCTATCCAGCTGTCCAGCTAGGTAGATAGGTAGTTAAGTCTGCTGGCTAGCCAGATGGCTACATCATTAAGTTAGCTAATTAAATCAGCTGGCTAGGCTGTTGGCTAGCTAGGTAGCTATGCAAATAAGTCAGGTGGCTAGAAAGCTGGCCAGCTAGTTAAATCAGCTACTTTATTCAGTTGGCTAATCAGCTGGTCAGTTAGTTAAGTCAGCACGTTAATTCACTTGTCTAGTCAGCAGGCTAGCTAGTTAAAAAGCTATTTACCTCAGATGGGCAGCCTGCTGGCTCTCTAGTTATTTCAGCTAGTTAAGTCAGCTGGCAAGCTAGGAAGTTAGCTAGTTAGGTCAGCTAGATAAGTCTGCTTGCTAGCTAACTAGGTCAGTTGGTTAAGTCAGGTAGCTAGCCAGCTTGCTAGGTAGGTAACTAGCTAGTTATGTCAGCTGTCTAGAAAGCTGGCTAGCTAGTGATGTTACCTTGTTAAGTCAACTGACTAGCCAGCTGGCTAGGTAGATAGCTTACTAGTTAAGTCGGATGGCTAGACAGCTGGCTAGCTAGATAACTCACCTAGTTAATTCAGCCAGATAGCCAGCTGACTAGGTATGTAGCAAGCTAGTTTATTCAACTTGCTGGAAAGCAAGTCAGTAGTTACGACAGCTAGTTAAGGTAGCTGGCTAGCAAGCTGGTTAGCTAAGTAGTTAGGTAGTTAAGTCA
>NW_006958784.1:2222-5896 GCF_000164805.1 Carlito syrichta
AGATTGCCGGCTGCCAAGCCAGCTAGCCAAACAGGAAACTAGTTAGTTAAAAGTGCTGGCTAGCCATTTAGCCAACAAGTTAGCTGGCTACTTAAGTCAGCTGTCTAGCCAGCTAGCCAGTCAACTAGTTAGCCAGCTAGTAAAGTCAACTAGGTTGCCAGCTAGCTAGTTAAGTGATCTAGGAAGTCAGTTAACTCTTCAGGTACCTAGTTAAGTCAGCCAGCCAGTCAGGTTGCTAGTCAGCTAGCCAGTTAAGTCAGCTAGCTATTCAGCTAGCTAGTCAGGTAGACAGTTAAATCAGTTAGCCATCTAACTAGCCAGTTAGCTAACTAGTTGTCAGTTAGCTATAGAGCTAGATAGCTTGTTTGCTAGATAGTAATGTCAGCTAGATAGCCAGCTAGCTAGTCATCTAGCTAGTTAAGTCAGCTAGCAAATCAGTTAGTTACTTAGCTAACTAGGTGGCTACCAACTCAGCTAGCTGGTGAACTAACTAGTGGGCTCAATCACTTTCCATCAGGTCAACTAACTAGTTGGCTCTCTCACCTGCTCACAGCTAAGCAAAGTACTCAGCGTGCCTGCCAGCCAACAGATCAACTAACTTGTCAGCTCACTCGCCGGCCAACAAGTCAGCTAAGTATTCGGCTTGCTCACCAGCAGACTAGTTAAGTCAGCTCACCAGTCAGCTCACTCGTCAGCCAACTAGCTATGGTAGCGCATGTATCGGCTCACTCACTGGCCGAATACTTAATTCAGTTGTCCGGTCGACTCACTCACTGACCAACTAGTTAAGTCAGCTCACGTGTTGGATCTGACGCCGGCCAATGAGTTAAGTCAGTTAACTGGTCAGACTACTAGCCGGCCAACTAGTTAAGTCAGCTAACCAATCGGCCAACTAGTGGACCAACTTGGCAACCAACAATTTAGGTCAGCTAAATATTCGCCCGACTAGTTAGGTCAGCTAACTAAGTGGCCAACTAGTCGGCCAAATTATTAGTTCAGCAAACTAACCAACCAATTACTTAACCGGGCTAACTATGGGGCCAGCTCCTCAGCCAACTAGTTATCCAAGTTAAATATTCGACCAATTAGTCAGCCAACTTGCTAAGCCAGCTAACAGGTTGGCCGAGATAGCAACCAACATGTTAAACCAGCTATCTAGTTCGTAGACTCATCAGCCAACAAGTTAAGTCACCTAGCTAACTTGTTAAGCAACTAGTAAAGTCAGCTATTTTACTCGTTTACCAACTAGTTAAAACAGTTATCTAACTCATTAACCAACTCATTAATTCAGCTAGCTATCTCATAAGCTAACTAGCTATGTCAGGTAGCTAAGTGAGCAAGCTAACTAGCTAGCTAGTTAATTCATCCAGCTAAGTCATCTAGCTCACTAATTAGCTAATTACTTAACTCAGATACTTAAGTCTGCTACCTAACTGATTTTCTAGTTTGTTAAGTTAGCTCGTTATTCAGCTAGCTAAATAGTTAGCTAACTATTTAATTCAGGTAGTTAAGTAAGCTAGCTAACTAGGTAAGCCACACAGTTAATCAGCCAGCCAAATAGTTATGTCAGCTAGCTAAGTCAGGTAGTTAAGTCCGCTTTCTAATTTAGACAGCAGTTTAAGACACCTAGCTAGCTACTTAGTGAAATGTTTAAGTCAGCAGGTTGAGTCAGGTTGTTAGCTAGTTAACTAAAGGGTTAATTCAGCTGGTTGAGTCACCTAGCTAGCTAGTTAGCAAAAGGGTTGAGTCAGCTGTTTGAGTAGGCTACCTAGCTAGTTAGCTAACGAGTTAAGTCAGCTGAATGAGTCAGCTAGCCAGCTCATTAGCTAACGAGATAAGACAGATGATAAAGTCACCTAGCTAACACATTAGATAACAATTAAGCTAACTACTTATGCAACTGTTTATGTCAGCTAGCTAGCAAGGAAGCTTACTATTTAAGTCAGCTTGTTAGTTACGTAGCTGGCTAATTAGCTTACTATTTAACTCAGCTGGATAACTAGATAGCTAGCTAGTTAGCTAACTATTTAAGTCAACCAGCTAGCTAGGTGCTGCTAGTTAAGTCAGCTACTTAAGTCAGCTGGCTATCCAGCTGGCTAGCTAGGTAGTGAGCTAAATAAGTGTGTTGGCTAGCCAGCTGGCTAGCTGGTTAATTCAGTTAGTTAAGATAGCTGGCTAGCTAACTGGCTAGGTAGGTAGCTAGCTAGTTAAGTCAGCTATATGGCTACCTGGCCAGCTAGTGATGTCAGTGAGTTAAGTCAGCTGGCTAGACAGTGGCTAACTGGTTAAGTCAGCTAGTTTAGTCAGCTGTCTAGCCAGCTGGCTAGGTAGGCAACTAGCTAGACAAGACAGCTTGCTAGCCAGCTGGATAGTTGTTCAAGTCAACTAGTTGAGTCAGTTGGCTAGCCTGCTGGCTACATAGATAGCAATCAAGTTAAGTGAGGTGACCAGCCAGTTTTCTAGCTTAAGTTAGTTAGGTAAGTCAGCTGGTTAGTCTGTTGGCTAGATAGGTAGCCAGCTATTAAATCAGCTGGTTAGACAGCTGACTAGATGGTTAAGTCAGCTAGTTAAGTCAGTTGACAACCAGCTGGCTAGCAAGTTGTCAGCTAGATAAGTCAGGTTGCAATCAGCTGCCTAGCTAGTTATTTCAGCTAGTTAAATCAGCTGGCTCTCTAGGAAGCTAGCTAGATTCATCAGCTAGCTGTGATAGTTAGGTAGCTAGTTAAGTCAGCATCTGAAATCAGCTGGCTAGCTTGATAGTTAGCTAGATATCTAGCTAGTTAAGCCAGCTAGGTAAGCCAGCTGGCTAGCTAGGTAGCTAGCTGACTAAGTAGCTATTTAAGTCAGCTTGCTAGCTAGTTAAGTCAGCAAACTAAGACAGCTGGCTATCCAGTTGCCGAGCTGGGTACCTACCTTGTTAACTCAGCTGGATAGCCCATTATATAGCTAGTTAAGTAACCTAGTTAAGTCAGCTCAATAGTCAGATGGCTACCTAGACACCTAGGTAGTTAAGTCAGCTGGCAAGCCAGTGGGGTATTTAGGTAACTAGTTAATTAATTCAGCTGGCTATCCAGGTGGCTGGCTGGGTACCAAAACTGTTAAGTAGCCTGCTAGTCAGCTGACTAGCTAGTTGTCCCCTAGTTTAGTCAGCTGACTAGACAGCTGGCTACTTAGGTAGCTGGATAGTTAAGTCATCTGTCTAATCTGCTGGCTAGTTAGTGGTCACCTAGGTAAGTCAGCTGGCTAGACATCTGGTTAGCTAGTTAGCTTGCTACTTAAGTCAGCTGGCTAGACAACTGGCTAGTTAGTTAAGTCACCTAGTTTAGTCAACTGGCTAGCAAGCTGGCTAGATATATAACAAGCTAATTAATTCAGCTGACTAGCATAAGGCCAGCTATTTAAGTCAGCTAGCTAAGTCAGCTGGCTTGCCAGCTGTCTAGCTAGGTAGCGAGCTACTTAAGTCAGTTGGTTAGCCAGCTGGCAAGCTAATTAAGTCAGCTAGGTAAGTCAGCTGATTAGCTAACTAGCTATGGAGAGAGCTAGTTAAGTCAGCTGGCTAACCAGCTAACTATTTAATGCAGCTAGTTGAGTCTGCTGGCTGGACAGTTTGTCAGCAGGTTAAGTTAACTAAGTATATGAGGTGGCTTGCCAGCTAGGTATCTAGGTAACAAGCT
>NW_006958784.1:6014-6957 GCF_000164805.1 Carlito syrichta
TCACAGCTGGCTACTTACGTAGTTTACTGCTTAAGTGAGCTGGATAGCCAGCTGACTATCTGGTTAATTCAGCTAGTTAATTCAGTTGACCAGGCAGCTGGTTTGCTAGTTAAGTCAGTAAGTTAAGTCAGCATGCCAGCCAGCTGTCTAGCTAGTTAATTCAGCTTGTTAAGTCAGCCAGCCAGTCAGCTGGCTAGCTAGGTATCTAGCTAGTTAAGTCAGCTAGTTAAGTCTGCTGGTTAGCTAGGTATCTATCTAGTTAAGTCAGTTAGTTTAGTCAGCTGGCTAGCCACCTACATTGCAGGATACCTAGCTAGTTAAATCAGTTGAGTAGCAAGCTGGTTAGCTAGTTAAGTCATGTAGCTAAGTCAGCTCACTTGCCAGCAGGTTAGCTAGGTATTTAGGTAGTTAGTCAGTTGTGAACCAGAGGCCTATGTAGGTAGGTAGCTAGTTAAGTTTGCTGTGAATCGATCAGTCTATCCAGTCATGTCAGCTAGGTAAGACAGCTGGCTAACAAGCTGTCTAGCTAGGAAGGTAGCTTGTTAAGTCTGCTAGCTAGCCAGCTGGCTTCTTAGTTAAGTCAGCTAGTTAAGTCAGCTGGCTAGGCTGCTGGCTATCTATGTAGCTAGGCAATTAAGTCATCTGGTTAGCCAGCTGGCCAGCTAGTAAAGTCAGTTAGTTTAGTCAGCTGGCTAAAAAAGCTGTTTATGTCTGATGGGTAGCCAGCTGGCTCCCTAGTAATTTCAGCTACTTAATTCTGCTGGCTAGCTAGGTAGCTAGGCAATTAAGTCAGTTGGCTAGCAAGATGACCAGCTAGTTAAGTCAGATAGTTAAGACAGCTGGCTAACCAGATTGCTAGCTAGGTAGCTAGCTAGTTATGTCAGCTGTCTATCCAGCTGGCTAGCTAGTTAAGTCACCTAGTTAAGTCAGCTGAGAAAGCAGC
>NW_006958785.1:0-832 GCF_000164805.1 Carlito syrichta
GTCTTAGGTAGATACAATGCAGACAAGAAAATCAGCAGAAATATCAAATGTAAATTTACTGGTTTTGCCCTAGAAAAAATAAGAGGTATCCTTTTCCAGTAGTTGTAGGAGTCATTCTGATTATGCCAACTAGAATAACTTGCCAGTTCTTGAAACAAACAATGTTTGGGCCTGAGTCTCACTCTTACTACTGGAGCTAAGTGCCAGCCCTACGCAAACTTGGATTGTGAAAAGGTTGAATGGACCCCCAAGGAAGAATGACAAACTTTTACTGAAATCAAGAGCCCAAATGCCCAGGAAGTCACCAAATGGTCAACATACTTAGTCGTTATCAATGAAGGCATAGTTCTAGTTCTCATTTTCTCAGAAGCAGAAAAGAGCAACTGAAGAGAGATGTAAACTGCAGCCAAAAATTAAAAGGCAACAGCAGGGAAAAATCAGATTTTTGTGTTGGGAGTGGGGGATGGTTGGTCATTTGGAATAGGCATGTGTTAAAATACTGAGAGGAAGGAATTATGAAAAGGTAAGATTAAAATTCCTGGGGAAAAAAAAACTGTAATGCATCATGCAAAAATAGCTCAGTGTTTCTTATCATGTATAGATATCATAGCATTTAGATAAACAAAGCATGGTTTTGATTTTACTGCTTTCTGAAACTTGTAAGCAAAACTTTGGCTTCTCCATGTAAATCAAACTTTTCTTCATGCTCTATTCATATAGGAAGCTGGTTAGAAATGAACTTTATGACTCTATCTCATAGACACTGGTCACTGGTCACAAGGTCATTGAATTGTAATCAAATTAAATACCTACCTTAGCTTAGCAGCAAATT
>NW_006958786.1:0-11252 GCF_000164805.1 Carlito syrichta
AGGTGTTGAAGTCATGCCACCATTTGCAGTGTTTTTCACAGGAATCCAATCCCATGTTGTGTGATTCTATGCAATTGCTTCTTAGTTCTTCTTTTATCCTCTGCTTTTCCTGCTTCTAATGAGATTTCTCCAAGTAGAGTCCATTCCATTTTTAATGTGGACTCCTGTACCAAGACATCGTGGGAAGTGTTACTTACCCTTTTGTGCGTATATGTTTTCAATCTATAGAAGGAATATTAGGAACATAGCTCATTGGTTGCAAATTTTCCATCATTGACACATATCCATTCTCTTTCACAGGTACCTTATACCTGCTTCTGTGCACTCAGGTATCTGCCTCTGATGCACCTCTGCCACCGATTCCATATCCTCTGTTCTGTAACAGACACTCAGATTGCCATTCAGTCATCTTTGCCACATCGAATAATCCTTTTCTGTTGTTAAATACCATGGAAGATATAGAACAGTGTCGTCAATGAGGACCATGTAATTGAAGACCCAAGAGAAGCTCCTTCACTAGACCCAAAATAAAAATGATTGGAGAGATTTGCCACTAAGGGTTGGATTTCAGACCACCCTGCTTCCAGCAAATAGAGCTCCTTTGCCTTTAGCTTCTGGAAACAACCTACTGACACATGCCTGAAATTAGAGCCTGTTCCTACCCACCAAGAAAAGGGAAGACTTTCTATACCCAAACTAGTACAGCTTACAGGTGAGAGGTCTGTTCTACCATTGGTACTTCTACACTCAATATATTGAGCCAACATATTTTAAAACTGGGAAAGTGTAGTGGAGTTTGCAGAGCATGAGATAGATGTCATTAGGTTGCAAAGAACACACAAGGTAATCCACTGTCGGTTTGAAGACCTGGGGTTTTTTGTTTGTCTGTTTGTGTTTTTTGTGTTTGTTTGTTTGAGTTGGAGTCTCACTCTATTGCCCAGGCTAGAGTAAAATGGCACATTCACGGCCACCCCAGCATTGACTCACTGGGCTCTGGTGATCCTTCCACCTCAACCTTCCAGTGGCCAGAACTACAGGCAAGCACTACTGCAACCAGCTAATTTTTGAATTATTGTAGAGACAAAGTCCTACCGAGTTGCCCGGGCTGGTCTCAAGCCCACAAGCCCAGACAGTTCACTCACCTTGGCCTCCTAAATTGCTGGGATCACAGGCACCAAACCCGGCCGAAGACCTGGTTTTATAAACCTCCCTTTTGTCCTTCAGTTACTCTCTTCCATCTTGCTTGATTAAATGACTCTTGTGACTACTTCCCTAACTGCCTTCTGGAGAGCTCCTCATGGCAAGTAACTGAAGGCAACTTGGAGCTCACATTAGTTGGAAATTTCAACTTCATGCCCCAAAAAGTAACATTCAGCTTCCCTGTTTGGTGAAAAGCCAAATACAACTCATATTCAAAAATACTGTTTATTTAAAGATGGTTTAAATCATGTTCAAATGCATGAATTTAAAGCACGTATATTTAAACAATTGCGTTTTTTTCATTCCTCATAAATTCATCAGATATTTTTGAGTGATTTTAACAACAATCTTCACATTGTAAGCAAATACATATTTCATAGATTGCAAGTAGTACTGAATTTGTAGAAAAATATAGTAAAACAAATATGTCATGAAATTTGCAATGTGCAATATTGTAATACTATAAGAAAGGGACTGGCAGTAGTGGGAAACTGCCAGGGGAGGGGGCACACCTCACCAACAAGGGCATCTGCATACTGAACATGGGTATACATAACACTGAATTGTACCCCACATATTTAAAATTTAAAAAAAAATTTAAAGAAAAACTTACAAAGTGTCTCTTCTTGATCCCTACAGTTTACCAACCAGCATACTCATATTCCCTCTAATCCAGTATGATTGTAGCCAAAACTAAGAGCTGGGAAATATGTAACAGACAAAAAATGGAAATTAAAAATCTTATATTTCATTTGGGAGGTTTGCCTTGTTAAATGAAATGAAAAAGTTTCATGAAGTAGCTAGAAGATGTAGAAAAGCTTGGTAGGTAATGCTATGTCTATTAAGATTGTATATTAGTGTTTCATATTTCTATATATGAAGAAAATTGACATCTATAATACTACTGGCTAAGACAACTCAGAGACTCTGGGGTCCTGATGTGTCTTGGAATTCAGAAAGTGCAGAATGAGAGAGGGTTCCTAGGTATTTCTCCCCTGTGGTGCTGAACCAAGTGCTGGGCCTGTTCCTGAAGTCAGTAATTGCTTTCAGCAGCCTGATAAGGTACTAGTTATATTCCCATTTTAGGGTAATGAAAAGGAGGGAAGACACCTGTGTATATCCCCCAGACAAGGGTAGGAATCAGAAGGAGGTAGAGCTGACTATAGAGCTGGATGGGTGGGTGGTTGTTTTCCTTTCTCTGGGCCTCCAATGCCTTCACTCTCTACCCTGGGCTCTTGGAGTAGATCATCAGGGTCACAGGTGTTGAGCAGAAGGGTTGGGGTTAGTTGGAGGAGGCAGAAGGGATACTTGCTGGGATTTGCTCAGGGCTCCTGGGAAAGGAAATGTCTGGGCTGGTAGGTGTGCTTGGAGCAGGGTAGGAGAGGCCAGTGGAAGAAGGAAAGACCAAGGAGGTGGGGTTGAGGAAAGTGCTGATGCCATAAGGGCTCTGTTATGGGCTCCCATAGAATAGGAGTCTGGGCGATGGAACACAAGCACTTCCTAGGTTAAATGCAGATCTCAGGGCTTCCCTTGTGATGCTGTTTTAAGTGGGTCTGTTTTGTGGTGTTGAGAGCATGTGGGCAAGTTAAATATGGGCCAAGCTTCTCCTTGGTGGGCCCTGTATACATCACTTGCCCCCTACTCATCCAAGTGAAAACACCAAAGGCCCAACTCATGTGTCCAATTACTGGATGTGTCCAATTACTGGATCCCAGACCCTTCCTCACACCCCCCATACAAACATACAAACCCCCTTGAGAAAAAATTTCAAATTGGTGGACCATTTTCTTGGAAGATGAAAGGCATGAAAAAATGACTAAACCCTGCTCTGAAGGTACAACCTCTCTTATTTAGTCACTGAAGCAAAAACAGAGGTTTTATGGTTATAGTGACTATTCACACAGGATCATACAAAGAAGCATCTCTGTAGAAGAAATCACAGGGATCCAGGACACCAAAAGCTGGTAGCTGATGCTCCAGTGTGAGCCTGTCCACTGGGCCTAGGATCTGCTGACAGAAAGCTTAGGGATGGAGGGGTGGATGCTGATAGTAGTAGGAGGGTAGTTTCTTATGAGCTATCAGGCTCCAATCATCTGTTCCCAGAGCCAAAGATGGACAAGACATGGGAGACTGCAGTGACAGCACAGGGTTCTGAGGCAGGGACAGTAACTAAATCTGATTCTTCTGGTTCTTCCTGTGCTTTGGGTCCAGGTCTAAAGGCCTTGCCAAGATGGGGTCCACTAAGGGGTGCAGAAGGTGGGGTGTTATTGCTGGAGAAAATGAGAGAAAGAGGAAGGGGAAGATGCCCCAATATCCTGAGCTGGGCTCAGGGGGAAGATGGGTTAGGAGAAGACAGCAGAAGCATGTTTTATGACCCAGTGGTAAGTTCACAGCTATTGTCCTTTTGTCTGCAGGATCTCATGATGGCTCCATGTAGGTTGGAGAGTTGGACCACTATCCACGCCTGTCACCAGGCGATGCCCTCTGCAGGAAGATGCCAATTTTCTTCATGATCTCAGACCAGGCAGCCGCCAAGTGACCCATCTTAGTCTGGGTCTTGACACTACACAGCGCCCCCCTTTCTCCCCATGCCCCCCCCCACAGGACCTGTGTGTCCAACAGCCACACCAGAAACATGCTAGAAAGTATGACAACAATTTTATTTTCCAGGGTAGCTCAAGGCACAATTTACCCAGAACACACTGCCGCTACAGCCTGAAGGGTCAGACTTGTAAAAAGGCAGAGTTGTCACAGGAGCGACCTCCATAGACAGAAGATCAAGGAATGTAAGCCCAAGTCAAAATTTCACCACTGCTCAGGGACACAGAAGAAAGGCGTAGCCAGGCCGTGGGATTCCTGGCCACCACCTGTCGATTCTGCTGCCAGGAAGCTTGGAGACCCAGGGTGGTGAGTGCCTAATCCAGCAACAGGGGGACTCTGCAGAGGGTCTGATCATAAGTATAGGAACCAGGGATGCAGAGGGACAACACGTCAGCTAGACTCCTCAGAGGTGGTGGCTTCGGCCTTTCCTGCAGGTGCCTGTTGCTCCTCCTGGGTCACAGGCCTCAGGTCTTCCTCCAGAAGTTCAGAGGCCAGTGCCACACTGACATGCAAGGTACTCCCACTCTGGCAGGGACTGGAACGTCCCTCCCAGGCACTGGGATTCAGAGTGAAGAGACTCTGTGCTGAAATGGATTGGTCCCTCATGGTAATGCAATACCCTGGTCTCCAGGCTAGTGGTCTCGGGGACCCTAGCGCTGGTTCTGAGGAACCAGGGGCCTCTTTCACACACACTTGAAAGTGTATCACGTCTTTCAGTTCTAGCTCCAGGGGGCAAAAAGAATGGGATCCACAAGTTTGCAGCCCTCTGGTTTTTGTACCCTTCTGCCTGAGTAGACGCCCCTATGCTGACAAAAATCTGGCTTCTTTTTCCTCTTTGTATCTTTGCCAACATTTGCTATTTCAACATCATGAAATCTCTCTCTCTTCTTCTTTTATTTATTTTTTTTAAGAGTAAGAGTCTCACTCTGTGGCTTACACTAAAGAACAGTGGCATGCTCACAACCACCACAGACTTGACCTGCTGGGCTCAGAAAAACCTTCAATGTCATTCTTCCAAGAGCTGGCAGGTGTGCACCACCATGCCTAGCTAATATTTTAATTTATCACAGAGACAATGTCTCGCCAAGATGTCCAAATTGATCTCCAACCTCTGGGCTCAGGTGATCCTCTTGCCTCCACCTTCCAAAATACTGCGAATATAAGCATTATCAACCATGCCCACCTTCTCTTACTTTTACCACCAACATATATTCTTTGGTTGGTGTCGGGGTCCAGCCCGACCTGAGGGGAGTTGGACCTGCTCCAGGGAATCAGGACGGCGAGAAGAGACCACTTGGAGGCAGTTCTTCTGGGATCAGTCTGATCAGGACTGAGTCCAATTTTATTCAAACTCTTTCCAGCTTATATACCATTTTCTACAATATTCAGCAATAATCAAATATTTGCTAGGGGCTTACAGATTGCATGATGCATAATGTACTTCACAAAAGATTTTTGCTTAAGGTAACAATTAACAATCAAAATTCCATGATGCATATCGTGCTTCACAAAGCTTACATCAAAATAAGGAGTGTATGATTTCAGTAATAGTTTTGCTAACTGTTTTCTATAATATTTAATGATTAATCTATATATTATAAGCTATTCTTATTTTTACCTAATGTAAAATTTCCTATTAATTTTCCATGATTTAACAAAACACTCAAAATCTATACTATTTATTTTAATGTCCAGCAGTAAAAAATATTTCTGTCAGGGACACTGGTGCCAGAGCCCTCTATGAAATGCTAAATAGTGAGAAGCAGAGAACGCTAACCACAGTGTTTGACAAACCCATATGTACTTTACCATTGAAATCTGCCGGACACTGAAGTCGACACCTTAAAGCAGAAATCCAAAGTGCAAAAGTATATCCAGAAATAAGTAAGAGTACTTTGGTTTTACTCTCCAACAGGCCTGTAACTGGGTTTCATTACTACCATACATAGGCATATTAGAGGGCAAATTCCAAGCAGAAGGAAGTGAAGTAGCAAGCACAGGTTCACATAGTGTTATATATAGATAACTGAACTGTGTGTATATATATATTTCTAAACTTCCTGATAAAAAATTTGATCTAAGTGAATAAATCCAACAGTGGTTGTCACACTCTTGGACAAGGAAAAGCACCGTTGTAATGATGATGGCCAGGGGCTGAGGCAAGCTGAGAGTCTTGACATGTAGTGAAACTAGACATGTTCTGCCTGGCTAGAGGCAGGAAAACAAAACTATTAAAACAATTTTGGTTGCTAATCTTTAGCTATCGGAAGAAACTGCTTACAGAGTGCTTACAGGAACAAAGGCTGCATGGTTACTACTGAGAAACAGAGACTTAAGAATGACTCAGAGAGTCAGAGAAAAATAAAAACTTAAAGCACAGAATGTTTTTCTGCTATAAGGCTTTACCTGAAATTTTAGCCTAACTGTTTAAAAGGTTTACTTTCAAATAATATAAGCTTTTCTGTCACATATACAAACTGGTCACTATTCATATACCAACACTATAGGTGTCACTGATGCTTTTTGTGTCAAAAGCAGATCTCCATCATGGGCCTTCATAGGCCTCAACTGTATAGCCATAGATGTTGGCTCCCAACAGGTTGGGGTGCAAAAATTTATCTTTCTAATTGGTATTATTAAATATTATCTAGTTTCTACCCTTTAGCTGGAATTGTCTTTATCTTATGAATCATTTTTGGTGGGTTACATTGTAAGAAGTGACATCTCTAGGTTTGTGGTGGGATACAATTTTAGAAGTGAGATTTATGTGAATTACCAATTTAATTTTCATAGGTTTTTGTTCTTCAAAATATAGTAGCAATAAATTCAGCTGACACTGGGATCAAACAATTCTGTTTTGGCCCCATCTGACTAACTACTCATGGAAAGCTCTTCTATTTTGAGAATATCCCAACCCACCACTCAGCTAAGAAAGCCCCATGTTTCTCCCATAATTCTTTCAACTCACTAGAATTTTGAATCTACTGTCACTGAAACTGTCCCATAAATTTTATAGAATTAATTGGGAGGACAAGAAGGGGGATAAAGAAAAATAAACCAAGCTTGCAGCACATTCACCATTAATCTTTAGGTAAAGTTGCTCTCTAACCTGATTCCTCTTAGTTGTTGCCATCATTGCCTCAGAATGTCATAGACTCTGTCACAAGATGATCATTCTTACTGCTCCATAGATATTAACTTAAGCATTATTAAATGTTAAGTGTTCCATTTAAGATATTTTTAGAGGGACTGCATGTGGGTGAGACAACTGATGTCAGCTGTTCTGAAGGATGCCACCAAAGAATGCAGTTTTCACATCCCAATGACTTCATCCCACTTCCCCCAACCAATGAACAGGCCCAAATTTCCAGCCTCTCCTCAATAATCCTGTTAAAAACACAAGCTCAGAACTCCTCAGAAGGAAAGATTAAAGGGTTTCTTCCTTATCCTTCCTCAGCTACCTGCCATCATTAAATTCTTTCTCCTCTTCAAACTCTGCTGTCTCAGTGTATTGTTTTATGACTACAGAGAATACATAGAAACATAGTGGTTCTATAACTCTATAAGTCTATTTTTTCATTCTCTGCCTGTTTTGTTTTGTCTTACTTAATTTTCAGCAATTGTATTTTCCTCTAGGGAAGAAAATACATGACTTTGAAAATCTCATTCAGACATTTTCTTTCTGACCTTCAAATCAGCTCCTGCAATAAGCATTGAGTAGACTGTGTTCTGAATGGTGTTTTGATGGTATCTTTGCTCTCTCACTAGAATGTTCATCCTGTGAAAGTGTCAGCAGCTCCTCATTGTGTATGTGGCTCCCTTCAAAGCACACCTGTAATGTGGGAAGATATCAACTCATGCTTGTGAAATGTTGGGATCAATCATATTATATAATAGTGAAGAATAATATCTGATCAAGAAATTCTAGGCTGGGTGCAGTGGCTCACTCTTGTAATCCTAACACTTTGGGAAGCAAAGGCAAGAGAATTGCTTGAGCCCAGGGGTTCAAGACCAGTCTAGAAAACTTGGAGAAACTTTCTTTCTACAATAAATAAAAAATTAGCCAGGTGTGATGGGCATGTCTGTGGTTCCAGCTACTTGGAAAGCTGAGGAAGAAGGATCTCCTGAACCTACAGGTCAAGGCTGCGGTGGCCATGAGCAAGCCACTGGGCTCCAGCATGGTTGACAGAGTGAGACTCCAACTCAAAAAATTAAAATAAAATAATATTCTATGTTTGTACCCATTCATGCTTTTGTAGAGAGATTGTTGAATTAGATGAGATGCATCATTTTGCTATGAGTATATAAGAAGGAAAAGTCCTCCCACTTATAGAAAGAATATACCAAAGAAGGCACAATTTTATATTTGTTTTGAGTGAGATTATCTTTCAAACCACGATAAAAAAAAAAAACCAAGATAATTACTTTCTCCCAGATACTCTGGAAACATTGACTCTACTATGGAATACATTTGTGAAAGCTCTTTTGTAAAATGAGAAGAAATTTGGCCTCTATTTCAGAAATGATTAAATTGAAGCCTAAAGTCACTGAACCTCAGAACTTAGCATCTTGCTATTACACACAAACACACAAATTCTGAACATTTTAAATTTAGCAATTCTACAGTAGAAGACAAAGCTGGGAGAGTGAAAGTCCACATTAGAACTGAGCAATTATGCCAACCTGCTCCCTACTAACAGCCTGGCTGGTTCATTGGCCATCCTGACAAGCATTGCTGTAGTGGCAGAAAAGGATCCAGTCTCTGCTCCAGGACTAGCAATGAGTTTGAGAAATAATGAACCTTCTGTAAATCAGGGGCCCCCAAAACAGTTTTCCCTCCACAGCCACAGTAGGACTTTTCTCTTTTCAGCCCCTAAAGCAAACGATTTGACTCTAGATAACTCCATTTCAGATAAGAGGAGTTTAAGTTAAGCTCGTTAATTCCTTGTTCTGATATAATTTTCTTCTAGGATTAAAATTCTCACACACCTTTCTGGCATCTGAGTCAGAAGAGTATGGACATAGAAAAGTTGAAGAGGATCACTTCTTAATCCCAAATAGTTGGTGTCACCTATTGTGTGACAGACGTGATGGAGCAGCAGTCTTCCTGCAGTATATAGCAGGCTCAGGATTTCACTGAGTGCAGAGCGGCCTCATGCCTCCAACCCTGTCTTAGTCCATTCAGTATCCTAGATGCTCCCTCTCTGCCCTTACCCTTAAGAGCTCTTCTGTGATAGCCACAAATCTGCTAGACTGCATTCATCCCCTGTGGTCTTCATTCCCTGGGACTGCTCATGAAAAATCACTTCCCCCAGCTCAGAGTGCCTGGAGGCAGTACACAGAGTCACCTACTCTGGATTCTAGTCAGGAGGAGACACAGGCATAACCTGAGAGGGAGACACTGAGGATGGGCTGGACCAATGCCTGTCTGCAGCTTACCTCCATTGGAGAAGTCCATTGAAGAAGATCCTTCAAGAGTGTCATCCTAATTGTCCCCAGAGACACTAACTAAAGTTCCAAGGCTCCTGATGGCAAATTCCATGTGTTGGGACTGGCACCCTAAGGCTGTCTCCATCACCCACCTTTGGAGGTCTGAACCCTGAGACTTCCTGAGACCCTCCATTTGACAATCCTCTGAGAATACATGATGTGACAGTAACACTTCAACATTTGCCAAATACCAAAATAAAAGTAATTTTGCCTCTTGGTGTATTTTTCTTTTGCTTTCTCAATAAAAGTATCCACAGATGACATATTCTTTGTCGCATGTGTTCCTGCTGTTACTGTTGAGTAAGAACAGGCACAGGGGCATACTGCCTGGTTGCTAGTGCCAGGCCTGGTGCAGGACCCTCAATCTCCTGGGTTTGCTGGACACAAGGACATGGTGTCTCCTGAAGATGGGAGGAGGAGGAGAACATGCTGGCTCATTCACGACTGGACTACCAAGAGAACTAACAAACAGACAGCAGCCCTCAGTATTTATTCTGGGAAATTCTTCTGTTTGTAGCCCTGGTACTTCTTCCCCCTAGTCATTTCAAGGGCTTTCACACTCTTGTCACCTACAAGTTGCTCTACTGCATCCCTGCATCTCTCCTTCTCAAATATGCCTACAATATTTGACTCCTAATGACTCAGGTCCTCTGTTTGCCAGGTGCTCATGAAATCTCAGGGAGTGTCCCTTTCATTTTAGACTCCTCAGATCCTGGATTTCCAGTGTGCATGGATGAAAAGTGTGCTGAGGTGCAGGACCAAGGGAGTTGAGGCCTCAGCATAGGAAAACCAACCACCCAGCACTGATGGTGTGGCCTTTCGGCCCTCAAATTCCAGAGTGGATATGCTTGCTTTCTGTCGCTACTCTGACTTGATGGTTCTCTAAGCCCCCTTACCCCTCAATAGGAAAAGGAAATGAATTGCTGTAGCTCCACAAGCCTGTGTTTGAAAAGGAGAAGTGACAAAGACTGATTTCCAGTAATTTGGGAAAGGTCAGAAAATAGTAGATGTGAGACAGGTTCATGCACTGCCTACCAACTAATCTGAGTCTGGTAAGACACAGAAAATGATGATCAACAAGTGATATGCGGTGAGATGATGCTTAGACATTGGCAGTAAAGGAAATGGAAGCCTCGAATCCACTGTACGTTGGCCCTCTATAGCTCAAATGGCTACCTTGAATGGATGGAGTCTTGACTGCTCCCTGGATGCAGGGCTCCAAGAAGCAGCTCACCCTGGGTTATTCTTCTTTCTCTACTTCCTATACTTCCAGTACAATTCCTCTTACTGGTAACTGTCATAGTCCAGCTCCACAGGATTCTGGAACCCAGGAAGGATGTGTGGATAAGGTGAGAAATGCGTCGGACCAGAGTTCTGTTTCGCACTCTGACCACCGAAGCACAGCAGTGCTGATTTATTTATATCATAATTTTTGGCAAGCAAATATCAGTAAATTAACAATAAAAATGATTAACAATTAATAATAAGTTCATGATGTGATTGTGATTAAGATTCTTATGTATAATTATGTGCTTCAGTATGTCTACATTTTTAATATTTCTTAGAAAAAAGAGCTAGCTGTTCTTGGAAATAGTAACTTATTAAAAGAGCAAGGTTAATATAAGCCAAAAGGTTAGCAAGTGGAAAGTAAAACTTATACTCTATGAGGATAAATAGTCTATATAGATATAAAGGTGCTAGGCATATAACCTATGTAGTCTCCTTCTCTTACAATGGGTAATGGTTTAGGCCTAATGATATTAGGAGGAGGTGGCTGAGTATCTAAGCCTATCTTTAATTGACTTATAGTTTCAGTGTGTTCCTCATTCGTTCTCACCGTTCCTTGGTACCACAGTTTTTTCAGAGTTTCTTTCTCTTTTTTTTGAGTTGCAGTCTCACTCTGTCGCCCAGACTGGAGTGCAGTGGCTGCTCCCGGCCACCGCACCCTCGACCTGCTGGGG